>NW_005842027.1:1790346-1804051 GCF_000455745.1 Alligator sinensis | reverse complement strand
CCCCCCCCCCCACAAGCGCTGGCCAATCACTGAGATCTCTGCAGTTGCCGATCTCTGCAGATCCCATACCTCAGTCAGCAGGATCACCCCCAGGGGACCCCTTGCAGTCGGCAGGATTGGTCGCAGGGGACCCCCCAGTCAGTGGGACTGGTTGCAGGGGAGGTACATGCCACCCCCGACTAAGGTGGCACCAGTGGCCCATGATCCTGATATTCATTCTATATTTTCCCTTCCCTGCTTAATTGTACCTCATTATCCCTAATCAGAATTTGTTGAAAAAACAGTAAGAACATGTTATAGTTTCACAGAACAAATTCTGAAAATTGAAATTTTTGACAAATTTTATACCTTGTTGGAAAAAAAAATTTGCAAGTAAAACTTTTGATGAAGAATTTAGAAAAAAATCGAAGTCAAAATGTTGAACAGGTGTACTCCTAGTTGTTGTTTAAGAATCAGTTTTTCAACCCTATCCCTTTATTGATATAGATATTCAAAAGCCACTGGATTTTCAAGAAAAAATTGTTTAGGATTAATCCCAAATTATTTTCTTTGTTTGTTTTTCTAGCTAAAATTTAGAGAAAGTATGGGTAGAAGGAAACTTTTTGTTTCATTGTGAGGTATTCTAAAGACTCTGCCATAACTTTTAATCAATTTAAAGTTATTAATCATATTAAACAGAAATAATTAATCAATTTCAATCTAATTTTTTAATGGTTGAGGTCTCTCTGGAAGTACATTTATTGAGCCGAGCAATTTTGCCCAGCTTTATGCCTGAGTGTCTCCCTACATGAAAAGTGGTGCATGAAACAAATTTTGCTCGTGTGCACACATTTTGAAAGTTCAGTAATAGTTTTTGTTGGCCTCTAATTATTGCTGCAGAACTGCCGTTGAACAAAACAAGCTGGATGTGTGCCTCTGGAGTGCACATTAGTGCCTAAATATGTTATCAGTATGGGTGAAGAAGTAATATAAAAGATGCTTGAAAAATAAGATAGAAATAGCAGAACCTTAGGACAATACAGAAAGGGTTACCTAACAATATTTGGAAAATTCTCTAAACAGGTTGACTGCATTGGGAAATAATTTGGCAGACATTATTCCTTGTAGAAGCTAGTTGCATGAGTAGCATTTAAAAGGGGAAGATGATTTGCCTTACATACTCCTAAATCATTTTTTGCAAATGCCTGATTTCTTTTCTCATTAAATCGTTACGGAACAGCATGAATTAGATTATTCCATTATAAAACATCACAGAGATTTTAGTGGTAATGTTTATCTTTCCTCCTCTTCCATGGCTAGAGAGATTCTAAAAAGAATTGGTGCAGATGGATGTAAAGATCTGTTTGTTTTCACCTTATTAGAGGAAAAAATTAGTAGCAAGCCTTACAGATCTTCCAAACCTCCTTGTGTTTCTCTTTGATAAAAATAGGCATTATAGATTGCAAAATGTCTTTGTTTGGCTGCTGACTCACTTAAGGTTTTGGTTTGTTTGTTTCTGTGAACCCTGAACCTCAAAGGCTTCAATGCCAGAAGAGATTGTTCTTGTGTCCATAGTGATGTAGTAGTCCATTGTCATCCTGCAAAGTGCAAGTGCTAAAGGATGAAGGATGAATAACTGTACTGCTTGAGGAACTATTTTTTTCTACATCAGCATTATTTCAGAAAGACCAAGCTGTGTTTGAGTGGGCTACTTCAGGCTACCTCAGGCAACCATAGATAATATATTTGTCCTAACTTATTTACAGCACAAATATAAGGACCAAAAGTTCGAAACTGGATAGTGTCTTTTTTGCATCTGAGTTCAGAAACTCTTCATTAGAGGATGAGTGGCCAGCATTGGCATCCCAGGTGCTTTGCCAAAAACCACTGGTCATTTTTTAAACCAGCCCCTGGTCAATTTTCTCACTCACTGGCTGCGTGCGTCTACATGAGAGGCTAACTGGCAAAAACTGATGCAACACTACTGTGCAGTAGTATTAGGCTACTATGCAGTCAGCATCACAAAAAAAGGCATTTGTTGGCGCTACATTACTGTGCAGTAATTTAGTACTTGTTTATATACCATTTCTATATGTATACACAAGTACTAAATGACTGCGCAGTAACATGTGCACCAGTGAACACCTTTTTTGTGATGCTGATTTCACAGACCATTTCATAAGATACAAGTACGAAATGACTGTGCAGTAACGACTGCACAGTTAGCATCTCATGTAGACATGGCCAGCGGGCACTCTTAAGCTTTTGTTTAAAGGACTTATTTGAAATTGGTTGCATCCTCTTTACCAGATTTTTCCCTTTTAAATGTTCTTTTTATAATTCATCAGAAGGTAATTTTGCAGTGTGTTTTTTATCATGTTGAAGGGGAACATTTCCACAAGGGTTCACATTGAAACTGGAAATACCACCCTTATAAGCAGGTTGCTTCAGCTTCATTAACTTTATCTCTCCCTACTATCCTCACAACCTCCTTTTTGTTCTTTCCCTCAGACTTGCTGGTACAGGATCTTTCTCCTCTTCAACCCCACCCTATGGAATATCCTTTCTGTACCTGTCTCATCAGCTATCCATCTCTTTTCAACTCTTGGTAGAAAACATATCTTTCCTCTATTGTGTATAATGTTTCACTTAATTTCTCTCTCCCCCTGCTATTACTCATTGTCATGTGTCTGTCTTGTTTGCCATTATGAAGGACAAGTACCCATATATTATGCTAATCTGACCACTGAGAAATGTAAATGGCAGAGTTAAATGGTGGCTCAAAAATGCATTTTGAGCTCTGAAGTGCAACCCCCCCATTCATAAAGACTTCTTTTCTAAAATACACTCTATCTGGTGTTTAATTTCAAGCCCCTGAGTGCTCTAATTGAAGTCTATTTCTTGTGGTTAGGTACAGTGCTGATTGGAAGCCATAAAAGAGGTTCACATTACAGTGTACTGTGTGTATGTGTGTGTAATGTACATATGAGACAAGTATTTATATATGTAAAATACATTAATTCTAATATAATAAAGGGTGTAGTCTATCTGTCTGTCTGTCCATAATGCTCTTGGAGCACTTCAGTTGGTTACTGAAACAACCAGAGTGATCCAAGAGCATTCCGGACAGGACGTGGCGGCGTGGCGGAGAGCCGTCATGATGGCAGGGGTGGAGGGGGTGGAGTACAGGGGCTAGGCCAGTGCTGCTGGCCATCCCCCTTCTTTCCCCCCCCAGCCCTGCTCCCTAAAAGTGATGGTGATGGAGTGGATGAAGCAGGGGGGCAGGACAGCTGGACTTGCCCCCCCCCCCACATGCTCCCTTGAGGCTGTGGCAGCATGGCATGCTGGTTGAGGGGACAGCAGGGCAAGCTTCTCCCCCCGCTCCTGGGAGGCAGCGGCAGTGTGCTGTCCCCTCCCTCCCCCTGTCATTCCTGACAAGCAATTGGCTAGTATGTAATAATATCACTAGTAATAAAATCATAAAATTGCAATCAAACACGCTCCTTTCTTTCCCCAACAAGTCTATTCTGGCTACTGTGTCACAGTGCCACTGAATTGCCTATAAGAAGCCTCAGCCACAAACAACAAATGGAGGGCTCCAACACAGAATAAAAAATCCAACTGTTATCCAACTAAAAAGAACCTGAGGTGTTGTTTAAAAGTGAGGTGGTATGGTGGATTTGAGATATATTAAAGGAACATAAGCCTTCTCTGTCAAGGAGCTCTAGTTTTGGAATAAACTTCCTGAGGAATTAATATAAATCCAGAGACTGACCCTATTTTAGGAAAACAGTGGAAAGCTTTTTTTTTTGAATAAAGCCTTTCTACCATATGGGATGTTCACAATAAACTACTTTTATTCCCAATCCGTCTTCTCTGATCAGAAAAACCAAATACACATCTGACTCCAAACAGAGGTCAGCCTACATAAAGGGAGCCCATAAAATGAAAGTCTCAGACTACAGAAACTTCACCAGGGTCTTTGCTATTTCTTTTTATGGAAGACATTGAAATTATGGATTGAAAACTGATGGATGGGTGGATAGATGGATGGATGAATGGACAGGACAGGACAGGATAAGTCATCACTTGAAGGGTGGCACAATAGTATCATAGATATGAGGAATAAAAATAAACAAGTGTTATGGTTACTACAGTTGCAGCCAGGGCATGTGTTGCTATTGTGAAGTCACTGCGGAATAACACAAAGAGAAGTAGCCAGACTTTTGTTAGTTCTCTTTGTCTTTACTGAAGAGGTATATTTAGCAGGGTCTTTCTTCCTTCCAGCTCAGCTGCTTCTTCAGCATGATCCTGGATTCAAAACAGAAGCCCAAATGGACACATCTCTATTTAAATTAATAGGATCTGCACCTCTTTTTTCCAGGCCTAAATCTGACCCATTTCTTTATGCTTCTGATGGTAATCTTTGACGTTTTTGAAGACTCTTGTCTGTCTTTGCTGTAGGATCAGATATGGAAAAATGAACTGGAGGAAGTAGAAACTTGTTTAAGTGAAAATAGCTTTTGTAACTTGAAAAATATGTTTATATTTATTATGGGAATATACATGTGAAATGTAATGTTGGTAGCACTGCCTGTCACTTAGGTTGCCTAGCAATTCCCACTGTAAGAACCTCTTTTTATTTTACAATCTTGCCATGGGGGCTGAAATTTTCCAAACTAGAAGTCTACTTCAGGCTGAAATTGTGTGTGTATTTAATTTCAGTTAGGCCAGTTCAATTCTTTTTAAGAAGAAGAGAGGGAAAATGAAATGTTTTGTTCATGTTTAAAGCTTCTAGCAACACTTTTCTTTGGATAGCTTTAGTTACACCAAACTTTGGGACAGGAGTTACAGTTTGTCAGGGTAGGGCTTGACATATATTTTTATTTTGAGTTCTTGACTTGCAGTCTTGAAAATCTTTTTTGTGCATGTGTGCATGTATAGATTTCCATTAATGTTATATGTAAGTGAACAGTTACTTCAGCATTAAGTTTCCTGCTTTAAAATAGCCTGGAAGGAAAGGAGAAGAGTTCACTCTCACACAGCTTCACTCATGGCTGTGTTGAAAAGAAAAACAATTTGAAATATGCAGTGGCATTGAATTATAGATGTACAAAGTCTGCAGAAACCACCAAATACATTTCACTGATCATTTCATAACATCAGATCAGAATGATTTTAGGTTCCCCAGACAAGGTACCAAAAACATAGTCATTAAATTTTAAATATATCACATAAGATACCCAAATTTTCTGTGTCCTGCTTCTTTTACTTATTGCTTGTTAACATTGCAGATGGGTCAAACCTAATCTTTAAAGTTCTGTTACCTCCAGCTGTAATCCTGTTGGAAGGGAGGATTAGTATGTTACTAGCTACATAGGTACCCAACAACCATCCTATGGCAGATTGGGCATTAAATGTCAGCTATTTGAAGTTAGCATCTAGGGGTAGATTCCAACTGCTTTTAAATCAATGAACTTAACAGTTGGACAAAGAGGGTGAAAGACGTGAATGGGATGCATTGAGCTACTCCAAAGGTGTTTACATGGCACATGCTTTGGAGCAGCAGCTAAGATTCTACATTGTGGAGAGGAGAACTATACTTTTCAGTAGCAGGCTGAAGTTAGATTTTCACTGAGCTGCTGCCAGTACCATAGCAAAGGTGGGAGGTGAGTGGAGCAACTGCCCCTGGTGCCGGAATGAAGGGGCATCAACAGGCACTGCCCAGCTGTTGCAGGGTGTGGGACAGGGCCCCAAGCAGCTCATTTGGGGGGGCATGAGGATTGAGGAAGGGCGGCTACTGCCATTGCACATAGTCCCAGGCATAGGTGGTGGAAGGTTGGGGCTAATATGGCTTAGTCTCCCCCCTCCCCAATGTGGGGCAGAAGTGGCAGTACAGAGGACTGCAGGGCAGCCTGGGTGTGGGCTCAGGGCAGCTGCCATGGCAGGGAGGGGGAGGCATGTACAGACACAGATGAACAGCCAGAGCCTATAGGCCATCAGGAACTCATCCCAGCCCTGCCACGTGTGGAGGAGCACCCAGTAGATAAGTGTGTAGAGGGAAAGGGGGGAGGGAAGGGTCATGTGGCGGGCAGATCGAGGCCCCTGCAGTGAGGGAAGGAGTGGGGCAGGAACAGGGGCTGGGGTGTACGGGTCCTTCTCTGGACTTTTTCAAGTTCTCTCAAAGCTCTACTCAGCATTGGTGAGACCCCCAACTGGAGTACTGAGTCCAGTTCTGGGCACCGCACTTTAACAAGGACGTGGTAAAGCTTGAGAGAGTTCAGAGGAGGGCCACCCATATGATCAGAGACTTGCACAGCAAGCCATTCAAGGAAAAGCTGAAGGACCTGGGACACTTCAGCCTGAAAAAGAGAAGGCTGGGAGGAAACTTGGTAGCAGCTTACTGCTACATCAGGGAAGTACATCAAGACTCAGTGAACAACTGTTCACCAGGGCACCCTTGGGGAAAACCAGGAGTAATGGCCACAAACTCCTGGAAGACTGTTTCAGGCTCAGCATTAGGAAAAACTTCTTCACAGTTAGAGTGTCCAGTCTGTGGAATAATCTCCCTCCAGAGGTGGTGCAATCATCTACTCTGGAGATCAAGAGGAAACTGGACAGTCTGTTGGGGTCTGTGGCATACTCCAGCTGGGGTCTCACCAATGCTGTGTAGAGTGGAAAATCATGTCCTTGGTTTTGCTGGAGATGCATTGATTGATGCATGCCAGAGTATTATTTGCCCTGCTGGCAACAGCATCATACTGCCAGCTCATATTCATACTGTGGTCTATTATTACCCCCAGGTCCCTTTCATTTGTGGTGCTGGTCAATTTGGCGCCACCAAGCCTGTAGGTGTGTAGGGGGTTGTTCGTTCCCAGGTGAAGCACTTTACCTTTCTCAATGTTGAACTTCATCTGGTTTCAACTCATCCAACTTGCTAGCCTGTCTAGATCCACCTGTATCTATAGCCTATCTTCAAGTGTGACAACACTTCCCCATAACTTGGTGTCATCCACAGACTTGGCCAGTGAGCTCTTCACCCCCACATCCCAATCATTGATAAAGATGTTGAAAAGTACTGGACCAAGCACTGACCCCTGTGGGACACCACTGGCCACTTCTCACCAGGATGACACAGATCTGTTCATTAGGACTCTCTGGGTCCTACCCCACAGCCAGCTTCGTACCCACCTAACTGTCTCACAGTTAAGCCCACGATCCTCCAATTTTCTCATGAGAACATTGTGGATACCAGATCAGAGGCTTTTTGGAAGTCAAAGTATACAATGATAACCTCCTCTCTCTTATCCAGGTGGTGAATTACCTGATCGTAAAAGGGATGAGGTTTGTTAAGACAAGACCTGCCCACAATGAAACCATGCTCACTGTCATTCCAAATCCTACCTTCTGCAAGGCTATCATGCATAGACTCCTTAATGAACTTTTCCAAGACTTTCCTGGGATAAAAGTTAAGCTAATTGGCCTATAGTTACCTGGGTCCTCCCTCCTCCCCTTCTTGAAATGGGAACAATGTTGGCCCCCTTCTATTCCTCAGGGACCTCTCCGGAGTGCCACAACTTTTGGAACAGTTTTGCCAGGGGCTCTGCAATGATTTTGGCTAGCTCCTTCAGCACTCTTGGATGGAGTTCATCTGGTCCTGCTGAGTTAGGGTGTGTGTAGATGAAACAGGGGCCCTAAATTGAAGTGGTGGGTTTTTAAAAACGCCGCTTCAATTTTAGGCTGATTAAACCCCCATGTCATGCACACACCCGAACTTACCTGCCTCTCTGGCAGTGCAGAGGGGAGGGTAAGCTGCCAGCGGGCCAAGTGGTCCCCTGGCTGCGGGGGGGATGTGCTTCCTTCCATGGCAGTGGCAGCCCAGCCTCCCAGGCAACACCCACTTGCAGGCACCCAGCTTGGACAGTCCCGGGGGGCACCGCAGCCGCAGAGGGAAGCACTGGGCCCCTGTGCAGCTCAGGTAGGCAGGCAGGCTCCAGGGAAAAGAGGCAGAGCCTGCCTTCCCAGGCTACTGTCAGGCTGCCTGCACAGGCTTCCTGCAGAGCCCCTGAACTGCATGGAGACTGGTGCTTTGCTCCATGGCCATAGGGCAGTAAATTAAAACTCCTCGTAAGAGTTTTAGTTTGCTGAACCCCAAGTCATTTAAGGTGCATTACACAGCCAAATTTGCTACAGTGGCTGGAATTACTGCCCAATACACTGCCAATGCATGCAAACACCAAAACCATTAAAGCAGTGCCAAAACATTTATCCTTCTTTAAAGTGTTGTGCACTCATGCCCCTCATTTAATCTATACATGGCTTTATATATGTCTAATTTATTTAACTGATCACACCCCAGTATGAGTAGGAAAGCAGTCATTACTTCCCTGCTCATTCTGTACCCTATCTGGCTGATTTTTCCCTTGGCCCAGTGATATGTGTGGAGCAGTTTGTGTGTGTGGGGTAGGGGAGCTCCGCTCTGCTCTGCTGTAGCAGCCACTGCTTCCTGCTGGGGGCAGGAGCTGTGGACCTGGGTTCCTGGACCCATAGATCTGGCAGCTGGAGGCCACCTCCAGCAAGGCTGGGGGGCACCATCAGGGCTTGGGACGCTGTGAGGGGGGAGTGAGGGGCATGAGGAGGGATAGGATGCTGTGGTGGGGGAGTGAAGGGAACCAGCAGGGCTGTGGGGGCTGGGGGTGAGGATTGAGGAGCCTTTTATTTTAATCATGGATTTTGGGGGTTTTATCAGAGAATTTGTTTTTATTTTTATAAAGGAAAATCAGGATCCCTGCTTATATCATTAGCTGTGTAGTCTGCTATGATCTATATTTAGGGTGACCATCTGGGATAATAATGAAATCTGGAACAATGTGAAATCTGGGACACTGGTTCCCTCACTCAAGTCAGTGGTGCTCCCACAGGCAGAGGCTGGGGTAATCAAGCTAACCTATTTTAGGGCAGTTTTGCTGTCTGCTTGGGCTTCTTATTTCACAGCTTATGCCACTCCATCTCCCTGCCCTGTCTCTGGGACACTCATTTTAATTTTCACTGACTGGCTGGGACCAGCCTCTGAAATTCAGGATGGTCCCAGCCAACCTGGGACATATGATCACCCTATCTGTGTTACTATGGTGACTTGTTACCACCCTACTCAATCATGGTTATCACTAGGTCAGAAAATAAAATATAATATTTTATTATTGCAATTGATTTCAGCATGTAAAATAGCAGTTGTTCCATTTGCCTATCTCCTCCAATGTATCTGTTTTTAGTCAGGTTCCTCTGAACAGACTATAGATCTTGCTTGCTAAAAAAGAAACAAGAAAATTGCTTTGTTGGAATATCGGCTAATGCAATACGGCACATGTTATTTTCCATGTTTGAGATTTTCAGGGGTGACTAATGATTCTAAATGCCATGTTTTTTGGATACCCAACTTGAAATTTGTTGGGGGACCCTGATTTGCCCAGGGTGCTGCTCAGTGCTTCCTGAAAATTGTCTCCCTTGACAGTGTTTCAGATAAACTCAAAAAATTTAGGCACTACAAAACCAATCTGAGTATCCTTTCTTTTGGATTACCAACTGAGATTGATGCACCCTTTATGCTAGACTATATATAAACACATAGGCTAAGTAAAGATGTTAAAAAGTCTGAGGTGGAATTGATCTAACCTATGTGGGTTTCTGTAACTGGTGTAGGTTAGACCGGGAGTGAACAGAACACATGTCTACCTTTTGGTGGGGCGTGTACAGACTTCCTGCACTGGTTGAGACCAACAGGTTGGGGGTGCTCCCACACACCTCCCACCATGCCCCATGGGTTCCCTGGGCTTCTGGAGAATGCTGAATGGAATCAAGTGGCCAGGCCAGCCCTGTTTTTCTGCCAGGCATGGGCAAGCATGCCCCAACCCTTGTCACTGCAGACCCACCCAGCCCCAGGCTTCCAGGAAGAGCCTCAGAGTAAGTCACATGGCACATCTGGCAACTCAGCCAGTGATGGCAGGATGGGAGGGGGGCATTCCAGAGAAGGAAGGATCAGGCCCCTTGGAGCTCCCACAAATGGCAGGTGGCAGCAGCAGGTGCCTGGTATGATTGCTGCAATTGCATCGGGGCCTGCTGCTGCCTCGTGCCATCCACCAGAGCTCTGAGGAGCCTGATTATTTCTTTTGTAGAGTGCCCACTTTCCCGCCACATTGCACAGGGCTGCTGGGCACCTGCTGCTGCCACCTGCCATTCGCCAGAGCTCCAGGGGGCCTGATCTTCCCTTTTGCAGGGCACTCCCATTGCCTAGGGACATTGTATAAAAATAGAAAAACACTGAGCTACAGATGCTCCCTTTCCCCTCCCACTCCTCAACCTGTGGCTCACAGCTGGCTACAGGCAGTACACAGGGCTCTGCAGAGGAGTTGTGCTGGTTCAGCACTGTGAGAGCCTGGGGGCAGGGCAAGCTAGGCAATCATCAGCTGAGCATGGGCTGGGTGCTAGCACACCTCCCTGCAAGGGAAAGTTATTGTGTAGCAAAACTCCCAGTTTTTCTTTATATATATATAATAAGTGAGCTCAGACTTAGGATAAGCTTTAACATTTTTATTTTGGTAGCAAGTTTTTGGTTTTGGATATCCACTGTTTTATATTGTATTATTATTAGGTTTGTATTGATTCTTACTGTTTTATATTGTATTATTATCATTTTCATATTGATTGTTATTCTTTCGTATGGATATTGTATAGTTTAGGCCTGTGTTTGTAAGTGAACCAAAGTAATGTCAAGTTTCCATTTTGTATGTCAAGTCTCCATCTTGTGTCCTCTGCCCGGGCATCCCCTGTGTTGCAACTGTATGAGTCACGTATCCTTCCCACGTAAATTGGTTCCCAGATCAATGAAAGTGATTGGGAATGACTGAAATACAATGGTAGCAGGCCTCTACTGAATGGCCTGTAACGACCAGGCCATCACCTCGCATTGATTCATCCAGGAACCACGGACCTCACCCAGGAACAGAGACAAGAGCCCAGCATTTGAAAGACAAAAGACCCTGCAGAACCAGTAACTCTACCATTGTACCCCACCATTACAGACACCCAAAACTGCACATCCCTGCATGAAGCACACATGCTCAGTACGCCAGGGGCTGACCCTTGCCTGGGCATGCCTCCTGTCACTAGGGTCACACAATGTCTGCCCCTATAAAAAGGGGCAGTGAAGACAGACCCAGTGGGACACCCTGTCCATCTGGACCAGCACCATGCCACACCACCTATCCGCCCAGAGGCCCTGCTGGCGACTCCACTCTGAATAACACCTACTGGACAAGGATCCCTTTCCAGCCTGGATAGGTAGCTATCACCCCCCACCCTCTCTTCAACCAAGAGTTGGACTCTGCTTCTCTTCCTTACCTGGACTCCAGCCCTTCCACTGAGTCTCTTTCTTCTGCTGCCATTGTGAGTGCTTTTGTGTGTGTGTGTGTGTGTGTGTGTGTGTGTGTGTGAGAGAGAGTGTGTGTGTGTGAGAACCAATAACTTCATGGGGCTGTGTAGTGTGTTGTCTGTGTAATAAAACTGTTATTTGGACCCCTAAGTTGGGTTTTGCTTTACTATGGTTTGGCCCTGCTCCAATCTCTGCTCCTCACCCCTATAACTTCTGTCTCATTTCTCCCTCTCGTGCTTCTGGCTCACTGCCATCTCCAACCTCTTATCCCCACTGCCTTTTCCTTTTCCCCTGAGCAACCAGGTTTCTGCCTCAGTTTCTTCCCTGGCTGTCTCCTCTTTGCCACCACTTATCTGCCCACCCCTCAATATCTCAGCTGTCTGCTTCAGTTTCCAGCCCCAGTCTACCTTAAGTAAACCCAAGCCTCAGTTTCTCAGCCAGTTTCTTTGTAGTTCACTGGTTCTAATCCTGGTTCTGGCAACTTTCACTCCCTACACTTTAACTGTCTCTCTCACCTGAACTTTTCCCCAAGTATCCCAGGTACCCCAAGCACACACATACACACTGTACCATCCAAGTTGGGAACTTACCTGTGTGTGTGTGTGTGTGTGTGTGTGTGTGTATATATATATATATATTGTGTGCATGATATATGAATTAGTGATCTGTGTTTAACTTTTGGGGTGTATAGTGTATGTGCTTAAATTGGTGATAGGTATGCATGTGTCTAAGCTGGTTTGGATGTGTATGTGCCTGAGCTGGTAGTGTGTGTGTGTGTGTGTATGTACCTAATTGATTTGTGTGTTTGTATATGTGCAATTGTGTCACACCCTCCTGTCCAACAGTGCAATGTTGAGATCCTGAGAGTTGGCCTGACCCCACAGGGCAACAATTGTGGGGGGCACAAAGCAGCGTGGGATGCTGGTGGACAGCGACCTAATTTGATTCAGTAGGGGATCTGGTACAGAGGTTTATACTAGTCTAACCTAAATCAATTAAATCTGAGACCACATCAATCTAGGTCTGTCTTAGACCAGGTTTCGCCATTTTAAAACTAGCTTATCTGCACTGAACTTCTGTTTGGTTATGGGTGTAGGCTGCTTTCCCATCACTTATACTGGTTTATGTGTAATGTCTATTTGGCTCTTCCCTAAAGAATGTATAGTTTACATTAAGGAAAGATAAGTAACAACTTTCCCAAGGTCAGTTGTAAAGCCAAGAACAGATCCTTAATTCCCTGAGTCTAAGGTTTTGTTCACTAGCTCCCACTGCTTCTTACATTTCTGATTAGTTCTTTTCTAGTTAGGACCCATCCCCCTACAAAATAAATTAATTCTCTTTAAATCACTTTAAGATGGTATTCCACAATACATCAAACATTCAGTCTGGAAATAGCCTATGTCTCCCAGAACTGATCATCATTATGCCTGCACATCTATTCAGGCTTGTGCCTCTGACTTTCACTCTTACCCTGTGAACTTGAAGGAAAGTGCGGGTCTTATCATTGCACTGTCAAACTTGTCGGCTTTCACACAATATCTTGGGGCTTCATTTTAGGCAAGATACACACTGTTTGAACCATGCCCTTGCAAAATAAAACAGAAAAGGTGACATCAAGGTCATCCTCATGGGTCCAGCTAATGAACTGATTATCACTGTAAGTCAAGTAGTTTGAATAACAATGAAGGAAAGACATGGTACTTAAAATCTTAGAGAGAGAGAAAAATCCCCTGAAAGCTGAATTTTAATAGAGCAGGCTGAATACAAGGTGATATATATTTTGTAATAGTTTTTCAACAAACTTCAGGTGGGAGCAGTACATGGTTTGCAACCAAGGTTCCTTATAAAATAGTAGACAAAGGCTATTTGATACATATAAGGGAGGTCTGAGAGGTGAACTATTGTATATAATGTTTCAGGTGGGGAGAGCTCTAGGTTTTTGGTAATGGGGTATCCTTGGGTGTTGATAGATGTGTAGGCCCCCACTCTAACTCATGGTGCTTTACATAAAGTGCCCTGAGTTAGATCACCCCCACCCTGACCCAGTGTTTGCCTATTGTGTTGGGGGGACAGGGGAGTCAAACCTTCCTGCACCTGAGGAGTCACCCCTCTCCCTCAGCCCTTTCCCCACTCCCAGCTCTGGGGCTGTCAGAAGGAAGGGAGTGGGGAGGGAAAGCGAGCTGCTGGCTGGGGTTTGCTTGGCCTGAGCTGGAGAGGGGGTGCTGGGGGCATGAGGCAGGGGGGACACCTCAGCTGGAAGCTTCTTCCCTCTCTCCCCTCCTCCCTTCCTTCCTGCTG
>NW_005842027.1:1785566-1790315 GCF_000455745.1 Alligator sinensis | reverse complement strand
TGCTGAAAGTCCTAATCATATGACAAATTAACTCTAGGGGACACAAGTTCTCCAAGGTGCTCTAAAGTGGAGAACCTTCATCTGATACTCATTTGATGAAGCTTAATTTGTCATGCAGTCGTCCGTTTTAAAAGTGCTCTGCAGCCATGCCCGTGTGTCATGGCATGGCTATAGAGCACTTTCAGGGGGCCAATCGCGTGAAAAATGTAACTACTGCCTGTGCCCCTTTTTCTTAACTATCTGTGTCTTCCATTACTTCCCTTGTATGTAGACCTGCCAATGACTTTCTTAAGCATCTACTTGAAAACAATGAATGAACTTGAATGGTGGCAAACTTAAAGCTGCTAAAAAGACATGTTTTAATGACAGACTATTAGCCAGTGAAACTCATTGCTACTGAATATTCTTGTTGCCAAGCAGTTAACAGGATTTGGAAAAGGATTGTGTTTTTGTATGGATAGCAAGATTTGTAGCTGTATGGGTTAAATGAAAGTTCTTGAAGAGATACGAACACCCATGTTTCAAGTGAGAAGTCAACTTTTAATTAATGAGAGATAATAGGGAACTTTTCCTGGGGGTAACTTCTTTTATAACTTCTTTCTGCAGGGTTTTGTGCACTTACCTCATAAGCCGAGGCTGTTTGTTGGTCAATGGACTAGCAGGATACCTGGCCTGATCTGTTGTAGCATTCCCTATGTTCCTTTTCATCTCTGTATTGATAGACCTGTATTGTTGCCTTAAGTTTGCACCTAAGGGCTTGCCTAAAAAGACACGCATACAGGTGTAAGCCAAGGTATGACTTGAAACCAGTGCAGCTTGACCAATACAATCACTTGTGTGGACACTTTTTATTCCAGTGTGCCTTGTTTGGCTTATGTTGTTTGGATAGCTGAGAAAAGCCAGACATATATTAAAAAAAAGAGGACCTGCTTGGGGAGTGTTACTGGTATTACTATATTGGTTTAACTGTACAATCATAATTATACTGACACAACTCTTCTGTACAGACAACCCCTAAGGAAACATTAGAGAACTACATTCAGGAGGACTCCTGGTACTGAAGGGCTAGCAGAGCGTTCTGAATATTAATATGCAAATAAGTATAAAAGCTTTGCAAGACTGAAATGTCTAGACAGTACTAGAGGCTAAAATGTCTTTCTCTTACACTGTTGAATGGCAGTACTCATGGAAGTTAAGGCTTTGGCTCTCAGGGCATTTTTACATATGCTCTGGGGGTGAAGAGGGGGCGCATTAATTAGAGTGGCTCCAAGAGCTGCTTTAATTAAAGCTCTGCAGCAGTTCATGTATAAGCATCCCTGCACTTCAAAATGGTGGCAGGGGTGCTTTAACTAAAGCTTGTTGAATGAGCTTTAGTTAAAGTGCCCCCCACTGCCATTTAGAAGTGCAGGGATGTTGATACACAAGATGCGGAGGCTGGCTGGAGTGTGTTAATTAGTACGATGCAGCAGACTCAGTTAATCAAGTCTGCTCTGATGAGCTGTAATCTACAGGCACCCTCAGTGTTCAGCTTTATGCCTGCATTAGTGCCGATAATTATTTAGAACTTATTACAACTCTGGTGTCTCTTAATTCCAGGTAATATTAAATAGATAATATACTTAACAATGCCTGTACATGCAAAGCTTCTAAACTATGTGGATGACTGAGTACTTTTTATGTATATAAATCTGAAAACGTGTAGAAGATTGTAAAATTTATGAGCACTTTAGCCCTTATAAATTTTTATCAAGTGTAGCCTTTAAAATCGCAGATTTTTATTAGTGTTGCATGCACATTTCCTTTATTGTTAACTTGTTAACCCTCTGTTTACTCTTTACGTTATTACACAAAAGGGAGGGAAAAGAAAGAGACCTTAAAAGAGAGGCACAAGGAAGATTTTGTTTCCTCTGTGGATGTTGTCACATTGTATTTGCCCAGGGCCGAAAGTGAGTGGATTAAGCTCTGATGTTGAAAATTGTTTGAGTTATAAGTAGCAATGGTACATGAGCTCTGACAGGGTGCCAAGTGACATCTGGACATCTGATAGGGTGCCACGGCAGTAGAATTCAAAATGTATCCCTGTTGTCAAGGCTATTGGTTGATGGGAAAAGGAGGATTCCCCCATCACTCCCAAAATTAATTTTCTTGAATCAGGTATCTATAACTAAGATAATTACCAAAACAGTTGCTCACCAAACTCAAAAGATTCTTCTAATGCTGTTTTGCTAGAACTTGAGGAAGAAAAGTGAGAAATGGCTATAATAAAATAGACTGGTAGGGGGATGGGTCCTAACTCCTTCTGTGCTACTACTGCCCTGCATCCCATGGATGTCCTATGACCCTTCCTCACGTCTCTTCTGCACTTGGTTGATGTCACTGGGACTGTTGCAATATATGTGAGGGGGAGGAGGAGGTAATGAAGAGCAAGGAACACTGAAGGCAGAAGAGGGGTAATAGGACAGCATAACACTGCATCTTAGGAACCATTAGGGCTGCATCAACAGGAACCATAAGGGCTGTGTCCAGATGAGCATGAACATATGGTATGTGGTGCTGCAGACCTGGCTGCAGTGCCATACATCACACATGCCGGCATTTCCTGCACTGCTACTTTGCAGCATGGGTTGTTTGTTTGTTTTTATTCCCAAGAGATTGTGGGCTGAAAAAAATCCATGCCAAAAGAAAGTGTCACATCATGGTAGTATATGCCACCCAAAACTGGAGCCTGGCCGGCTGGAGCCACACTCTGGCTGCCACCCTGGCTGCCTGAAACAGCTGTAGCCCCAAGAAGCCCCTAGGGCCTCAAGAAAGGCTGCTGAGATCAGCACAGTTGCTGGCCTCAGCCTCTGCTACCCCACCTGGGGTAACCTGCTGTGTGCCAGTGCACGTGTGGCATGGGTGTTCCCTCAGAACAAGTAGCAGCAGCACAAGATGCTACTTGTCCCCAGGGAATGCTAATGCCACATGCGCTCTGACATGCAGCAGGTTATCTTGTGCCACCGCTACTTGTCCGCGGGGAACCAAATGCCCATGCTCATCTGGACCTGGCTAAGAGGCTCATTGAGATACCCATCCATGAGTCTTGGAAGGCTCATCAGGTCCCCATAACCCAGTAAGACTTAATGTACCTGTTGAGGGTACTTACAACCAATGTTTGTTGAAATCAATGGAAAAACTTCCACTGACTGCAGTAGGCTTTAGATCTGGCCCTAGAGAATGTCACTACATCATTCCTATTCTGATTTTCCATTTTTCTCCTTCCTTGCTTCTACCTCTAAATGTGGATTCCTTTTCTCTCCTCCTGTAAAATTATATCTTATTACTTAAAGTGCTTGTTCTGCTACATGTACACATAAATTTAATTATATTGGCTGCATGAAAGATTCATGAATGTTCATTTTCAGGAAGCATGCCAAAGATATCTTCTCACTATGTAGTTGTTTGAGGTAGGCTTGTGCCTCATAATTGAGCTACTGATCAAGTACTGTATCAATGAAATAATCTTGGCAAATTCTGTGTACTTAAGTAGGTGTAGCTTGGAGGCTATAATACTGGAGTAGTCCCATTATTGATTTTCTTTTTGGTGAGTATGCATATTTTATACCTTTAATAAAAATGCCCCTTTTTCTCATTTTACATGTTTTCCTGAGTTGGGGGCACTTTAAATTAGAAGCTTAGGGGTTTCTTTGATCAACTGCAACAGGGTTTAAGTGTTTCCTGCATTACACAAATTTGTAAGGTTTTCCTCTCATGGCAGCTCCCATCTTCTGTAGTAACTATGAGTACAGCTGCAGACTATGCCAAGTGAAATGGCTCCTGCTGCCTTTACACTGTTCTCTATAGCATGTAAGAAAGTGAGTGAGGGCACAAGGTTATATTACTGTCATTGCTGCCCAAATGACAAGGTACCACTATCTTTTTCTTGTAATATAGATTGCAAGTCAGAGTACATGTAGGATCATCATGCTTCTTGAGGTCATTCACTTTTAAGTCCTCTACCAAGATCCCTTCCACGGATTTGAAGCATGGGTGGATCTAGAATTCTGAAATGGGTGGTGCAGATGGTGAGATGCATTGTCACATACAAAACAACACATATTTTTCTCCAGTTAAAAATAAACTAGAATCTTTACTAGTATACTAGGGGCTTAGGACTATATTATTCAGTTTAAGATTGGGGAAAAAAACAAATGTAACTTCATTGGAATGAGTTAAAAACAACTCGCAGCAGTGTGAAATAGGAGCTTCATTACCAGGAGCAGCTAACAGACAGCAGAATTGCAGAACAAAGGATCATTTGATTGGTAGAACATCAAGACCATTAAAAAGAAGATAGGTTGTTAACACCCCTGGAATGAAGAGTTTAGAAAGGATCAGGTAGATTATAATGAGCCATGATGCCAAGTGGGTCCCTTAACACTGCCTGCCTAGAAATGCTGCTGTCTCTGCCAGGTAGCTGATTTTAAACTTTGGGTGGACCAGGAATCAAAGCTGGGTGTAAGTGTACCAGTGCACCCCCTGGATCTGCCCCTACTTCCAAGTGTCATCATTTTGCAGTATCATGGTCTTACTTTCTGACAGATTGGGGGGTTAAGGAGATGGCTTTCCCATAAGCTCTGGTATCAAATATACTTAGCCAGGATTTGTTTTACAACTGTGGCTTCTGGCCATATCTATGGAACTCCAATTCCATTGAAGACCTTAATTTTCACTACAAATTAGATCCTATCAGTAGTTTGGCCTGGGGTG
>NW_005842027.1:1762412-1785535 GCF_000455745.1 Alligator sinensis | reverse complement strand
CAGGAAATTAGGAAGCTGCAAGCAACACATTGAGGCTTCCCAGACATACACAGCTATCCTCATTAGAGATTTTGGCTCTTTAACTTAGAACCATGCTACTGTGTCTTTTTAACAGATACATAGGTCAGACATTGAGGTTCAGTTTTCATTTCCGTTCTCCTGGATCCTGTCATTTTGTATCCTTCACATCTCTTCTTTTTTCTTCTTCCTTTCCCTTTCCTCAGTTATCAGAAGCTAATATGCTTCTGCCTGAAAATTTACAGTACAAATCTGTTACTAGAAAAAGGAATTCTACATTCCCCTTTGCTCTTCAGTCTTTGATTGTTATTAGGGATGATGTGTGAAACAAAGGAAAGTAGTATTTGATTTTCATAAACTTGAATGACCCCATAAAAGAGAAAATAGCAAAAACTTGTCTTAGCTGATAAACTGAAGAGAAATGATGTAAATACCTCTGAATATCTTTGGATTGAAATCTAGCAAACCAAATGCTGTAAATTCATTTTGAGGTTAGAAAAGTCAACACTTGATATCACATGCATAAAATAACATGTTATTTCCTTTCATTGATGTTAGTAGGTACTGAAGGAACTTAAAGTTCAAATTCTTTTCTTTTTTCCCCCTGTTACTTGACATCAAACCATTCTTCAAGGCCAGACTTTATTGAAAAGATCAAACAATAATTTAATTCCTTCCTTGATTTTTGTTTTCTAATAAAAAGGGCAGTCATTAAAAACATTACCATCAGAATTTCAAACAGTACTTACTTGGGCAGATCTTTTTTCTTTTGTTATTAGACATGCAGTCCATTTTTTTTTTTTTGCATTTCTGAAATGACGTGGTTAAAATGTTGACTTGACATGCTCCAGATCAACACTCAGAATCTCAAAATTGTGCTGTTAGGCAGGAGAGCATGATACAAAATGATACACACACACACACACACACACACACACACACACACACACAAACTACACATACACCACTATGAGTTCACATACACATACAAACACACACACTTCTGTAGCTGCGTGTGAACACTAGTGGGTGTTTGGGGTAATGGGCTCGGGGTTACTTGGGGTTATGGGGCCGGTGTTACTCAGGGTCAAGGTGCTGGGGTTACTCAGGGTCAGGGTTCCCTGGGGTTACTTAGGATCACTCAGTGCCCCGGGGTTATTGGGGTCACTTGGTGCTGGGGTGAAAGTGAGGGATAAAGCCGGGGTTTTGGAGGTGGCAGAGAGGGAGCTGAGATGGCAGAGAGAGAGAGAGAGAGAGAAAAGAGAGAGAGACGGACAGAATGAAGGTCAGGGGGGCAGAGATTGGGGCAGGGCCAGGAGATCAGTAAGACAAAAACCTAGCTCAGGGTTTCAAAAGAACAGTTTTATTAATCAGGCAGCACACTATACAGCCCCACAAAACTATTGGTTCCCACACACGCACAGACACTCTCTCACACACCCCTACACAATGGTAGCAGGAGAGGAAAGGCTTGGTGAAGGGATTGGAGTCAAGGTGTGTGGGAACAGAGTCCAGGTCCTTTGCTTGGGGGAAGAAGGTTTGTGTGATATCTACCTGTCCCAGGCTGAGAGTTGATCCTTGATGGCCAGTCAGGGTCTTCTCTAACAATGTGTTGTCTGGGGGGTGGAGAGGGCGGCACCAGCAGGGTCTCTGGGTGGATAGGTGGCATGGCGTAGTGCTGGTCCAGATGGAGAGGGTGTCCCCAAGAGATCGCACTCTACCATCCCTTTTATAGGGGTGGGCTACCTGTGTCTTCTATGGGAAGGCTGTGTCCAGACAAGGACAGTCCTGCTCAGATGCATCTCTGCAGATCCAGGTGTCCTCATTATCTGGTGGGACACAAGCATTGGGTTGCTGGTTTCTGTAGGGTCTTTGTCTTCCAAATGTTAGGTTCCTGTAGGTTCTTTATCTTTCAAAGGCTGGGTTTTGTCTCTGTTCCTGGGTAAGGTCTGTAGTTCCTGGGTGAGTCAATGCAAGGCAGTGGTCCGGTTGTTGAGTTGATGGTCTGGTCGTTGAGCTGATCATTCAGTAGAGGCCTGCTACCATTATGCCTCAAGCACCCTCATTCATTCCCATTCATTCAGGAACCAATTTACATGAGACTGGTTAGACATGAGTCACAGTTACAACATATTATACAATAGGTTATACCCGAGCAGAGGACACAAGATGGAGGCTTGACATACAAAATAAAAACTTGACATTACTTGACATTACTTTGCAGACATGGGCCTAAATCATATAAATTCAATATAAAACAGTAAAAATCAATACAAAGATAGCAGAACACTATTTACATTATAAAAGGGGCTTGTTACTATAAGGGAGTATAAGAACTTAGCTTACTTATGACTACGTATAGCTACTTATAAGGGATAAAGGGGGCAGAGAAAGAGTTAGAAATGGTTGGGAAAGGGGATGGAGTGTATTTTTAAGTTAAAAACCCCCATAACCTGGGGGGTTTGCTACAAAAATGTAGTGTGTTTACAAAGAGTTTAACAGCCTCATCACATATAACAAGATGATTTTAAGGAGCTTCAGAAACTATTGGCCCTCATTAGTGAGGATACATGTTCAAGTCACTTGGAAGTTCATAGTGGGATTCAGATCAAACACACTCAAACATCCAGATGGTCTACCTAGACTTGGAAGGTCTGATGGAACTGGAATGCATTGAAGGCTACTGTTATCTCAGCACACTGTCCCAACACAGCTTAGCAACAATTCTATGTCAAATGAGATATGTTCTTCTTCAAAGTGATAAGTCCAGAATAATGTTAACAGGGACCTTTTTAACTCCTGAATTGCTGTTGACTTTGCTCTCAACATCTGCAAGAGAGCTGTAAAAGAAAGAGGGTGAGTTCTAGTGGTTAAGGCAGTTGTGTGAACTTGGTAGATATGGGTACATCTCTTAACTCTGCTACAAACCGGTCTCTCAGTTTCCTCAAATGTGCAATAGTAACAAAAAATTCTCTCTACCCAACATAGTGAGGTGAATAATAGAGTGATTAATGCCACGGAAAACTTAAAACAATAAGGTGTCCAGCAATCCTAATACTATTATGTTAGATCGTTAAAGAGACTTCAGATGATGATAATGATCCTAATTTTCTGGGCATCAAAAACAGGCGTCTGGACCAGAGCTGCTGCTGCACTGAAATCAAGATGCATACTCAGGACCACAGTTTATCTGTTAAACTCAATACTGCTATCGGTGATGGTGCTGTTGCTCAGCATATGATGCCAAACTCAAATCAACAAATATTGATGCATAATCTGTCAGCCTAAACTATTTTGTTTATAGGAATAATGAAATGCCTTCTGGGATGATGAAGGCAGTTTGGAGGGCTCTTTTGCAGCTAAGTGGGGAAGAAGACAGGTGCAAAGCCTCTATCCCAGAGGTTCTGACAGTTCACACTAAAAATAGATCTGTAGAGGTCACCTCTTAAGCAATAACTGCCTGTGTTCTGTGTTAGGTGATAAGAAAATATCCTCCCTGCAAGACCCAGAACTGTTCTCAAGGAAACATTTTTTTTTCTTTGATTCAGTGGACATTTTCACACAAACTAATTTCCTTTGGGCAACCATAGCCTCAAATATTCTGCAGGGGTTATTTTTTCATATTCTTTAAACTTTTTTTCATGGGTAATTAAATTACGTTAGGTATTGACTAGTTCTGAAGTCTGCTGAGAAAGATCTTCCCTGTCAGATAACAATGGCCATTTTTTCCTCTCAAACCTGCTTAAAATGTTTGAGACTCTACAACATTTGACCTCAATTTTCTTTTATTTGATGCTTTACACTAATGATGTGAAATATTGGCTACATGACTATGGTGTGTTGGCAAATATTGATTGATTGATTGTTTGATTTTTTTTTTTTTTTAATCCTAGTATATATTTGTGTGAAGCAAAGGGAATATATTTAGTTGCTCATTTACACTAGTGAGGTTGCTCAGTTCTGACTGCATAATTTCCAATGAATTTCTCAAAATAAATAATTGTCTTCTATATGGTATTTAGTTTTAAAGAAAATCAACATGGCTTCTAGCCCTCAGTGGATCTGTCCCTAGAGCTTTTCCATGAAGATCAGTACTCATGTACTCAATGGGCATGTGTACATACACATTTAGGCCTGCCTAAATTTAATGTGCATTAAGGTGATTTAGGCTCATATATCACACGTGCATGCATTAAAGCGCATTAATGACATGTGCGTAGACTGATGTAGGACTAAAGTTAAATTCATAGGTTCATAGACATTAAGGCTGGAAGGGACCCTGGAAGATCATCGAGTCCAGCCCCCTGCCCCAGGGGCAGGATTCAGCAAGGATCTTAGGAGTCTCAAGTTAGACCCAAGTGATTCCATACACAGTGTTAATATACCTTAATGCATCTACACATGCATTAATGTGCTTTAGCTTTTGCAGGTATCAAATTTAAGTGTGAATAGCCTAAAATCTCCGTTTTAAGGTATATTAAGGGTGCGCACATTTAGACGTGTGCCGTTAATGTGCCTTAATTCAGGCTAAAGCACCTTAAATCCATTGATTCTATTCATATCCACCTGTCTGTTCTATACCCAGTTCTATTCTAGAGCTATTACTCTTCTGTTTTGTTCTGTGTTTGTACAGGACTTGGAACAATTGGTTTCTGATTGGTGATTAACCATCTAAATAGTATTTTGCTGGCCCTATATCTCTATATCCCATATCTCTTTGCTAAATTCCAGAAATACAAAATGATAAATGATGACTGGTAGTGTTTGGGGACAGAATTCTAACCACTGAGCAAAGGGAAATAATGAAGGGGTAATTGAGATTATATCTGTACAATTCTGTAGCCACTGAGGTGAGGGGGTGTAAATTTAAAGCCAGCCATTTTCATGTTTTAAAGAATCCTCTAAAAATTATATATTGCCCTAAGTGCCATATGGATTGCTGGTTCTGTGAATAGGGTCTATCTGGGACTTTATTTTTCCTATTCTAGAGTGATATATTGTACTATGTGCCTAGTCTAACTTCTGTTAAGTCATAATTGAGCTTAATAGGAATTAGGTGAGGTCACAGGACACAACAAGATGAATAGAGAAAAATCAGGATTTGTTACTTTCAAGATTGAGGTCACCCAGTTGAACAGGAACTAGTTGAGGTCATGGGGTACAGAAACAGGATGGACAGAGAAGAATCAGGATACTTTCAAGACTGAAGTCACACATTTTTTTACATTATATATTAATTAGTAATGTATTATCCACAAGGGATTCTGTTAAGCTCTAAAAATAATATGCTGCAATTACATATATTCTTGCCTGACTGCCTATCTGCTGGTATATTTGGCCTCTTTTCTTCTATTCCAAGATGGACTCCTCATTATTTATATGACTATGTAGCCAAAATTATTTTTAAAAAAGTTTTATTCAGAAGAATCTTTCCAAAATCTTAATTAACCAGCATGTTACTGAGTGTGTCGGTATCAATAACTGCTCTTGGAACTTAACTTAAGATATTTTTTATATAAAGAATTTTGGGAAAATGAGTATTAATCCTAAAATAATTATTCATGTATAGCCAATGCCCAGATTTGAATGAAATGTAACTAGATAGCAAAAGGGCTGTGAGACCTCCTTGGCTCAGTAAGGAACTCATGGACCTCCTGAATCTGAAAAGAGAAGCTTGTAAGGAATGGAAGTCAGGAACTACTACTAAGGAGGATTATGCAGCACTGGCTCGACCTGTAGGGAGCAGGCCAGAAAAGCCAAGGCTAAAACTGAACTCAAACTGGCTACAGGAATTAAGGACAATAAAAAGTCCTTCTTCAAATATGTGGGAAGTCAACCCCCCCCCCCCCCCAACAGAATGGGGCAGCTGACAACCAGCACCCAGGAAAAAGATAATCTCCTCAATGATTACTTTGTGTCAGTTTTCCACAAGCCCAAGAGGATCACCTTGCCTGACAGGACACAGAACTGTCAGGGTAAGGGTGATCATACACCTATAATTGGCAAAGATCTTGTAAGGGGACAGCTTGACAGAATGGACATCAACAAGTCAGCTGGCCCAGATGGAATGCACCCAAGAGTGCTAAAAGAGTTGGCTGATATAGTACAACCAATGGCAAGGATATTTGAGAACTCTTGGTGCTCAGGACACGATCCTGAATATTGGAAGAGGGCCAATGTGGTGCCTATCTTCAAGAAAGGAAAGAAGGAAGATCCAGGGAACTACAGGCAATCAGTTTGACCTCAATCCCAGGAAAGATCTTGGAAAAAATCATCAAAGAAACCATCAACAACAGGCTAACAGAAAGCAACGTTCTGAGAGAGAGCCCGCATGGTTTTATTATGGGTGGGTCTTGCCTGACCAAACTCATTTCCTTCTATGACCAGGTGGTGCCTCACCTGGACAAAGGAGAAGAGGTTGATGTCACATATTTAGATTTCAAAAAAGCCTTTGACTTGGTCTGCCATGATGTCTTCATGGTAAAATTAGGGAACTGTGGCCTCGGCAACCTTACAGTCTGATGGCTGGGGAACTGGATCCATGGCCAAGATTTCAAAAAAGCCTTTGACTTGGTCTGCCATGATGTCTTCATGGTAAAATTAGGGAACTGTGGCCTCGGCAACCTTACAGTCTGATGGCTGGGGAACTGGATCCATGGCCAGACCCAGAAAGTGATAGTCGATGGAACTGAGTCAACATGGCACCTGGTGACCAGTGGCATCAACCAGGGCTCTGTACTTGGACCAGTACTCAGTGCTCGGGTTAGATGGACTTCACCTCTCCCCTAAAGGCAAGCGTCTCTTTTCTTCCAGGTTGGCTGATCTCACATGGTGTGCTTTAAACTAGCTTTGCTGGGGGATGAGGCCACAGGGGGAAATGATGATGCTTCTCGGCCATGACAGGTGATGAGCACAAAAAGTACCCAGGTAAGTGGCAGGGATCCAGATAGTTCTGGGTTCAGGGGGGCAGTGCATACATCCACAGGAGGCCTTAAATGCTTCTACACTAATGCACATAGTATGGGGAACAAGCAGGAGGAACTTGCTCTCCTGCTAGCTAACACACCCAGACACAGCGGGGCTCACTGAAACATGGTGGGATTCAACCCATGACTGGGCAGTAAACATCAAGGGCTACAGACTGTACAGGTGGGACAGAATGGGGAGAAAAAGTGGGGCTGTGGCGCTCTATATCAAAGAGCAATACACATCCTCAACAAACAGCCTGGGGTCAGAGGAGGGGCAGACTGAAGTGCTCAGGGGTAGAATACAAGGGGCTTGGGGGGAAAAGGACTTAATGGTGGGTGTCTACTACAGATCACCCAACCAAGGGGAAGAGCTGGATCGGGAATTCTCAGGTCAGCTCGCAGAGGCAGTTAAGTCAAGGGATGCAGTCACCATGGGGGACCTAAACTACCCAGACATCTGCTGGGAGGAGCAGTCAGCTAGGTCTGACTGCTCACATAGGTTCCTAGCTGAGATACAGGACCTCCACTTAACCCAGGAGGTGCACAGTCCCACCAGGGGGAATGCCTTGCTGGACTTGGTCCTGGACACCGGCGATGACCTGGTGAGGGGGCTGCAGGTTCTCGACCACTTGGGTGATAGTGATCATCGCCTACTGGAATTCATCATCCAGCACAGGGTCTCAAAGGCCTGCAGCAAGGCAGCAGCCCTGAATTTCAGGAGGGCCATTTTCAATGAATTAAGGAAATTAGGGAGGCACTGAGGTCCCAGAGGGGAGGGGAGTTGTGAGTCCAAGAAGAGTGGTCGTTCCTTAAGGAGATGATCCTCCAAGCCCAAAGGGTGGCAATCCCAATGTGAGTCAAAGCGGGGAAGAGTGCTCAAGAGCCCTCCTGGCTCACCAAAGACATTCAGGATCATTTGAAAGCTAAAAAGGATGTGTACACCCGATGAAAGGGAGGGGACATCACTAAGGAGGATTACACCTCCATTACTCAAGACTGTAGGGGAGCTGTTAGGAAGGCTAAGGTGGACACAGAACTGGGACTAGTGACCCAGACCAAAGACAACAAGAAGTCCTTTTTTAAATACATAGGGAGTAAAAAAAAAGGCACCGGGTAACATGGGGCCCCTGCAGGACATGCTTGGCATTCTGGTGGTTGCACCAGATGATAAAGCTGACCTCTTTAACAAATTATTTGCCTCCATATTTCTGAGCAGGGACTGGGACATCCCCCCTGCCCCACAGGAATCCTGGAGAAACTCAAGAAATGCACAGCTGGGTCCAGGGTCAGAGAGGACCTGGTCAGGGAACTTCTGATGGGACTGGATATCTTCAGATCAGCAGGTCCAGATGCTCTCCACCCAAGGGTGCTGAGGGAATTAGCAGAGGACATTGTGGGACCCCTAGCACAGATCTATGAGCACTTGTAGTGCTCTGGTGAGGTGCTAGAGGATTGGAAAAGGGCCAATGTAGTCGCCGTTTTCAAAAAAGGGAGGAAGGAGGACCCAGGAAACTATAGGCCTGTTAGTCTTGCCTCGGTTTTGGAGAAGCTTTTTGAGAAAATTATCCAAAAACACATCTGTGAGGGACTAGCAGGGAAGATTATGCTTAGGGGCAACCAACATGGGTTCATTAGAGGCAGGTCCTGTCAGACCAACCTGGTGGCCTTCTATGACCAGGTCACAAAATCCTTGGATGCAGGTGTCACGGTGGACATAGTCTTTCTGGACTTTAGGAAGGCCTTCAATACTGTCTCTTGACCCATTCTCATCAAAAAATTAGGTGACTGTGGCATCAATGCCTACACAGTCAGATGGGTCACAAAATAACTGGTGGGCCAGACCCAGAGAGTGGTTGTGGACGGGTCATTTTTGACCTGGAGGGATGTGGGCAGTGGGGTTCCTCAGGGCTTGGTCCTCAGGCCTGCAGTGTTCAACATCTTCTTCAGTGACTTGTATGAGGGGGTGAAAATTACCTTGTTCAAGTTCGCAGCTGACACTAAGATGTGGGAAGAAGTGGGCATGTTAGAAGGGAGGGACAGGCTACAACTAGACCTGGACAGGTTACAAGCGTGGGCAGATGAGAATAGGATGGATTTCAATACTGACAAGTGCAAGGTACTGCACCTGGGGAGGAAGAACCAGCAGCAGACCTACAGGCTGGGGAACTCTCTTCTCATCAGCACAGAGGCAGAAAAGGATCTTGGATCACTATTGACTCCAAGATGAACTTGGGCCGCCAATGTGAGAACGCGGTCAGTAGGGCCAACTGCACCTTGTCATGCATCCACAGATGCATCACGAGCAGGTCCAAGGAGGTGATCCTCCCCCTCTATATGACATTGGTCAGGCCACAGTTGGAGCACTGTGTCCAGTTCTGGGCGCTGCACTTCAGGAGGGATGTGGACAGCATCAAGAGGGTCCAAAGAAGGGCCGTTCACATGATCGGGGGCAGCAGGGCAGGCCCTATGAGGGGAGGCTACGAGACCTGAACCTGTTCAGCCTCCACAAGAGAAGGCTGAGGGGGGATCTGGTGGCCATCTATAAACTTACCAAGGGGGACCACTGCGGAATGGGAGAGACCCTGTTCCCCCAACCACTACCAGGAATAACTAGGAATAATGGCCATAAGTTGACTGAGAGTAGGATCAGGCTGGACATCAGGAAGCACTACTTCATAGTGCGGGTGACTAGGATCTGGAACCATCTTCCAAGGGAAGTGGTGCTTGCTCCTACCCTTGGGGTCTTCAAAAGGAGGCTAGATAATCACCTTGCCAGGGTCGTTTGACCCCAGCATTCTTTCATGCCCATGTCAGGGAATCAGACTTGATGATCTGCTCAAGTCCCTTCTAACCCTACCAACTATGAAATCAACTATGAAACTAATATATTCATAAATGATCTGGATTCAGGTGTCAGAAGTGGACTGGCTTAATTCTTGGATGACGCCAAATTACAGGGAAGTGCCAGACACTCAAGAGGATAGGCTGGCAATTCAGGCCAAACTGGACAGGCTTGCAAGGTGGGAGGATCAAAACCTGATGACATTTAACATGGAGAAATGCAAGGTGCTCCACCTCAGGAGAAAAAACCCACACCATGTGTAAAGAGACAGTGGGGGTAAATAAAGGACCCCTGAGAGAAGAAGGGTCAGAAGGAGAATGAAACGCGGTAGCTGGAGGAGAGGGGCGATTCTGGAGCAGCTGTTCCATGAGGCTGGGACAAGCCATGGGAAAAGAGGGCAGAGCCGGCGAGAAGTGGAGGCTAGGGGGAGAGTGCAGAGCCAGCATGAGTGGTGAATGGAGAGAAAAAAGCCCAGCTGGGAGAGGAGACTGGCAGGGCGAGAGTGAGACAGATGGGACTCACTAAATGGAGGAGCCCAAAGAAGAAAAAAAGTAAGGTAACCTTCGAGAAGAGGAAGATAGGGATGGGGGAACTCTCCTCTCTTTTAGAAGATATCAGGACTGGGGCGTGGCTGTTGGAGACCATGTGTCTAGGAGTTGGTTAGACATGTTCGTAAAAGAGAAACACACAAAATTCATAAAGAGAGAAATAGCTGCAATTCCCAAGGAATAGAGACCACACTGCAGAGAAAGAAAAGAAAAATTAGAAATAGAGTTCAGTGCAAAGAAGACAGGATTGTCTTAAAAGTCATTGATACGTAGGAAATCAGCTAAGTTGAATTTATATCTGAGCAGGATTCTGTTTAAGATGATGTTAATGTTTAATCGATGTAAAGAATTAAAGATACTTGCAAATAGCAGGAGGATAACAGATGTGAGTTTGAACATTGATAAATAAAAGATATTGTAAACCAGACTTGAATGACCTAAGGCTATAATTGCTAATTGATGGTCGGCACTTAGACACCCAGAAAACAAAAAGAAAAAAAGGGGTGGGGGGAAGCAAAGGGTGTTCTTAGATGATCCTCTCTCACAAGATAGATTGCCAGGTATTATGACGGTAGATAATAATTGACACCTGATTTATAACATTGTTTATTGATCAAGATGTGGCAGACAAGAGTTGGTAAATACCATTATAACATCCGACAATGCAATCTGATCTACAAAAGCCTAGGAGAGTGCACTGCACTGGGTTAAACACAACCCCCCTCACATACTTATAGCCTCGGTAGTGCTACACTCACTAGGACCATGATCGAAAGAGACTTGGGGGTCATGATTAATCACAAGATGAACATGAGCTATCAATGCAATGCTGTAGCTGGCAAAGCAAATAAAACTCTGGCTTGCATCTATTGATGCATCTCAAACAAGACCCAAGAAGTCATCCTCCCATGTTACTCAACCTTGGTGAGGCTGCAGCTGGAGTACTGCATCCAATTCTGGGCTCCACACTTTAGAAAGGATGTGGAGAAGCTTGAGAGAGTTGGGAGAAAAGCCATGCACATGATTAGAGGTCAAGAGAACAGGACTTATGAAGAGAGGTTGAGAGGCATGGGACTCTTCAGCCTGGAGAAGCAAAGGCTCTGGTATGACTTGGTGGCTGCCTATAAGTATATAAGGAGTGTTCATCAGGAACTGGGGCAGTGTCTGTTCACCAGGGCACCCCAAGGGAAGACAAGGTCTAACGGTCACACAAACTGCTGGAAGACCAATTTAGACTGGACATAAGGAAAAACTTCTTACCATCTGAGTCTCCAGAGTCTGGAATAGATTCCCCCCAGAAGTGATGCAAGCACCTACTCTGAATACCTTTTAAGAAACACCTGTATGCTTATCTTACTGGGGTGATCTGACCCCAACTGACTTCCTGTCCCTTGGGCAGGGGAGCTGGACCCAATGATCTTGCAAGGTCCCTTCCAGCCCTAATGTCTATGAAATCTATGAAATCTATGTGGAAAGTTTAAAGATTCTACATTCTATTTCTGAGATCATATGGTATAATAAAAAGAGTACTACATTTCTTATGTCTCATTTAAAAAATGTATTTTATCTTACAACCTAAATATAATTCAGTTGTAAATTCTCAGAAATGTCATTTCATCTTAAAAGTGAGGACATTAATTTTGAGAACAATATGTAGTATTCTTCCTGCACTGGAGGTTAAATTCCTGCTTTAACTCTAAAACAGCTCAACAGTAGTTATGAAACAACAACCATGGCTTCCATAATATATAGATGTCAGAATCGTTTGGTTCCAATACTGCATTCTTTCTTGAGGTGAACGAGCTCTTACAAATAAATGAGGCTATTAAACTATGTCTCCAGTTGGGAGCTCTGTCTGCAGTTGAGATCCTAGTTTAATTAGACGACTGAGATAGCTTCCTTCCAGGTAATAATGCACTGTAGAAACAGTAGTGCAGACTTCACTGTGGGCTATGTAAGAACCCCCAATAGTAACTCAGGTGGGTAGCTCATGTTGAAGTCTATGTAGCAACATTAAAACTGACTCAGCTGTGCGTACAGTACTTCAGTCACACCTCCAGCTGCAATCTACACATAACTTAAAGGATGTAGTTTCAAGGCCTTAAACCATCTAGATATTACCTAGTACAGAATGATTTCTGTAGCTGTCCAGGCTTTCTGGTTTGGCATTGGTGGATAGGCCATCATTTATAATAGTGGAATATACTTGCTGTAACCTGGTTCTTGTCACTGGTACTTGTGTATGAGTTACTATAAATGTAGGTGCAGATGATTGCAACATGTACATTTAGCTCTTTACAGAGTCCTTGGCAAAAAAATAAATGAAAGATTAATTAATGTAAAGAAATAATTAAAAATATAAGTGCCAACAATTTTGAAAGCATACAATTCTAATTCTTGTTCCTCTATTTTATTTTTGCTGGCCCATTACCTCAACTATCTTTTATTAAAGTCAATGCATCCCCTCTATATATTCTTTGGAAATTTAGACTTGGGGGAAGGAAGGTACTTACAGCTGGATCTCAACAATAAATGGTGAACCTCTTTGACTAGACTCAGGACCTAACACATACCCTCAACTGTTTTGGCTGGATGTAGACGTTCCATTACAAGGGCTAAAGGATGTTGCCCAGCCTGTCTAGGAGTTTTGGATGACACTATTCATTATGGCTTAGAATGTCTTCTCTATAACAACATAAGGAGAAAGTATTTATCATCGTTCTTGCAGAGATTGGCATACTTCTCAAACAGAGAGAAATTAATATGGCTCCTCTAGAAAACAGATACATATTTAGTAAACCATCTTGCAATTTTTGCTTACAAGGCTGAAGCAATCAGAGCTAAACATGCTTTACTGTTGATATGACCAATAAACTTTATCACTATATTTGTTTTTTTACTGTGTTAATTGTGGACCTATGCACAATATTTTTATAGATTCATGATCTGATTTATCACCATATTTGTACTTGTTTATGTTAATTCTAGGAGAAGGAATAATGCTTTTATAATGGTTGGCCTTGTTTTATTATTATATTTGCATTTCTGCTATTTTTGTTTAAAATTATGTTATGGTTGTATGTTTGTTATGTTGGTTTTAGGAGCGTGGATTTCAGCCAGAATCCTTAATAAATTGAATTGAATTGAAAGTTAATGGAGACGTTTCTACTGCCTAAAAAGAAGTTAGACTGGGAATTTAGTCATTTTCATGTTCACCCTATGGCTAGGGTCAGAAATTATACATAAACCAGTATAAGTGATGCGGAACTAGTTCAAATTTGTAACACAACAGAAATTCAGTGCACATAAACTGCTTTCAAAATGGCCAAAACAAGTTTAAGATAAACCTGAATTAGACTCAACTGATTTAGATTAAATTGGTTTATTGAACTTCTGTCCCAGAGCCTCTCCAGATTCAAGTTAACTCGCAGTCCCCCAGCATCCCAGGATGCTTTGTACCTTCTCCACAAACCCTGCCTCACAGGGTAGACAGGCTAGTTTTGGCTTAATCTATCTGTTACAACCAAGCAGGAAGTCATGCTCTAGCACCCCATGGCTTCTGCCCTGGGCCACTGCAAGCATGTGGCTGCATTTCCAGAATCAAAAGTGAATGTCTGTTTACTTGCTTATGGGTTAAATCTACACCAGTGGTTCTCAACTGGGTGGTCTGTTACCCCCTGGGAGGCCACATGCATATTTTAGGGCATCCACCCAGCTTGGCCCGGTATGGGGAGGAGCTGCCTTGGGCCCTTGGGGCTGAGGTGAGTCCCAAGGAAGAGTGGCAAGGAAGGGGTGGGGGCAGACGTGCCCCAACCTGCCCAACCCCATAGCCTCCAACTTGCAGGAGGCACTGCAGGTGGGCAGACAAGGCTTCATACTGCTGCTGCTCAGGTGAGTGGAGCTCCGGGGCAACCTGGAACCAAGCCATGCCTGCTGCACCCAAGGGCATGCAGGCAGGTGTGGAGAGCTGGGGGCCAGTATTTTTTATAGAATGCTAAGTGGAACCTCAGGAAGAAAAAGTTTAAGAACCCCCAATCTATGAAGCTTAGACTAACCTGCGAAGATGGACTTGATTCAGCCTCAAACTTTTTGAGCGGCTGTACTTAGCCTATATGGAGTAATCTAGAGCCAGGCAGCTTCTGTACAATCACAAAGTCAAGCAGAATTTAAGGCCTGGCAGGGTTTTTTTCATCAACTTCTGTGGATTCTGGGTCAAACCTTAATTCTGCCATTGGTTAAAAAAACAAGAAAAAGATAAGAATAGGAAAAGGAAAAGCAACCCCCCAAATTTGTCATCTTTCGGTCTAAATCTGTTTCAGGATCCATTGTTAATCACTATTTGAAATGCTATAAAAGAAGGCGGATGCGAGGGGATCGCCTTCAGACCTCAGGTTGGGGAGGACCGGGTTAGAGAGCTTCTGGAGGGGCTGGACGCGTTCAAGTCAGCGGGTCCGGATGCTCTCCACCCCAGGGTGCTGAGGGAGCTGGCTGGGGTTATTGCAGGGCCCCTGGCACGGCTCTACGAGTGATCGTGGTGCTTGGGCCAGGTGCCAGATGATTGGAAGGTAGCTAATGTGGTCCCCATCTTCAAAAAAGGGAAAAGGGAGGACCCGGGCAATTATAGGCCCGTCAGTCTTACCTCAATCCTGGGGAAGCTCTTTGAGAAGATCATCAAGGAGCACATTTGTGATGGGCCGGCATCAGAAATGATGCTCAGGGGCAATCAGCATGGATTTATTAGGGGGAGATCATGTCAGACCAACCTGATTGCCTTTTATGATCAGGTCACAAAGGCCATGGACGCAGGTGTCGCGGTGGATGTAGTCTTTCTGGACTTCAGCAAGGCCTTTGACACCGTCTCTCACCCCATCCTAATTAATAAACTAGGCGACTGTGGCATAGATGCCTACACGGTCAGATGGATTGCAGATTGGCTGAAGGGTCGCACTCAGAGGGTGGTGGTGGATGGATCATACTCGACTTGGGGGGAGGTGGGTAGTGGAGTCCCCCAGGGCTCGGTCCTGGGGCCTGCGCTGTTCAATTTCTTCATCAGCGATCTTGATGTTGGGGTGGAAAGCAACCTGTTTAAATTCGCTGATGACACCAAAATTTGGGGGGAGGTGAGCACGCTAGCAGGGAGAGAGAGATTGCAGAAGGATCTGGATAGGTTACAGGGGTGGGCAAACAGGAACAGGATGTGTTTCAATACGGACAAGTGCAGGGTGCTGCACTTGGGTAGTAGGAACCAGCAGCACACTTATACGATGGGGAGCTCCCTACTTGAGAGCACGGAGGCGGAAAGGGATCTTGGTGTCATTATTGACTCCAAGATGAACATGGGCCGACAATGCGAGGTCATGGTTGGCAGGGCTAACCGGACCTTGTCGTGCATCCACAGGTGCATCTCGAGTAGAGCCAGGGAGGTGATCCTCCCCCTCTATGCGACGCTGGTCAGGCCGCAGCTGGAGTATTGTGTCCAGTTCTGTGCGCCCCATTTCAGGAGGGATGTGGACAACATGGAGAGGGTCCAGAGGAGGGCCACCCGCATGATCCGGGGACAACAGGGCAGACCCTACAGTGAGAGACTGCGGGACTTGAACCTATTCAGCCTCCACAAGAGAAGGCTGAGGGGGGACCTGGTGACCGTCTATAAACTCACTAGGGGGAACCAGAAGGGTTTGGGGGAGACGCTGTTTCCCCTAGCCCCTGCTGGCATAACAAGGAGTAATGGGCACAAGTTGATGGAGAGGAGGTACAGATTGGACATCCGAAAAAATTACTTCACAGTTAGGGCGGCTAGGAGCTGGAACCAACTTCCAAGGGAGGTGGTGCTGGCCCCTACCCTGGGGGTCTTTAAGAAGAGGCTGGATGCCTACCTGGCTGGACTCATTTGAGTCCCGTTTTTGTTTTTAGGGTTTTTTGTTGTTCTCCCGCCCTGGCGGGGGGTCGGGCTAGAAGATCTATTAGGTCCCTTCCGACCCTGAAACTATGAAACTATGAAGGGAGTGGGGGAGGGAATGGGATGGGACTACAGGATTGTTCATTTTTTTTGTTTTCTATAAACTATAGTTTCTTTCAGACTATTAGCTTCCTGAAGTACCTGTACAATGATCACATCACATCCTATCACTGAATTTATAGGAGTAATCTCATATAGTCTCCATAAATTCCTTCTTGAAGTAGATGCCTCCAATGATATCTTGCTTTCCTCATCATTCTTGGTATATGTCAGCGAAACATATGAAACAACTGAAGATTAAATCCCTATCCAAAAATATACTAGTCGTATGCTTAAAGTTAAGCATGAGCTTAAATATCTTTGATTTAAATGGCTCTAGTCATAGGGACAGATTCTGCTCCATCTGTTAGGCATCTAAATGCAGTACTATTCCACATAGTTTAAATCTTTTGAAAATCCACAAATGTGTCCATTTTGTCATATGCTGTCCTCCAAGCCTTAAAACTAAGTCACAAAATAACAATGAAGGGGAAGAGGACTCAGCCATCTGTGTTACTCACAGTTTTTCAGGAATGTCAGCAGGATTGTATAGGTGCTTAGGTGCCTAATAGGTGGAGGGGGATCTGGCCTATAGTGTATAGTAAAATGGTTGGATCTAGTGACACAAGTCTGAGTTTTCTAGCTTTGCAGTCAGAGATGCCCCATTCAACATGGTTGCAAGTGGATACTTTGTAATTCAGCTTGGTAAATCAAAGGCAGCTGATTGTGGTGCTAGATATATCGCTCTGGGCACATCTACACATAATCATAGTGCGATGCAATAAACTTCAGCACAGTTTGTGCCTGAGTTTATTGCTCCTGGGCACCACGTTTACGTGTGCGCAGGACCAGCACACGTTGAACTAGGTTGGAACACCCCAGCTAGCAGTGGGTGCAGGGGGTCATTCTGCCAGCCTGGGCCTGCTCCAACCCAGCTCAACATGCTATAGGAGGGCTGGCTGGGGCATAAGGGTGCTTTAGTATGGGGCTAGCTGGCAGGCAGCACCTGTACTGAAGCATCCTCATGCCTCAGCCAGCCTCATCTGTTTCTACATGGCATTGTTTGTACCACCACAATACACAATGCAAGATAGTACTTGTGTTTACAACTACTAGCTTATAGCAGCATTTATTAGTTTACTGCACCCTAATAGGGCTGCATGTGTAGATGCTGAAACTTTACTGGAGAGCTAATTAGGCAACTCCATGGTAAACATCTCATGTACACACATCTTCCTTTTTGTATCCTTGGCTACAGAAATTGGTGTGCTATCACGCTATCTGGTAGGCCACCGACACTTGAGTAACACTTGGCCTTTCTTTTTCATTTGTATACTTACAGATATGAACCATGTAACCACGGTGGTCTGGGAAATGTGAGAGGCTGAATTTTTTGGGTGATAGCTTTTACTGGATCAATTTTATAGCTGGGAGATGTATTAGGTAAGCTTTCAGTCACAAAATGGCCTTCTTCAGGTTCCTCAAAACAATTTGAAGACATTTTGTGCCTAAAATCCTGTCTAATATCTCTTCCAACTATACAGTTAATCCAATACAAGATATCACCAAAAAATATTTGCATCTAAAGATAAGCATATACTTCTATAATTCACTGGCTTAGGTTCTTACATATGCCATACTTGTGATCCTTTCATATTTACTGACTAAGGGTGTGGGCAGCCAGTTGTATTGTCATACTGCCAACCAGCATAAATTGGCAGATGTACTAGTTAAATTGGAAGAGCTTATGCATGCTCCCAAGTGGCCAAGTCCCTGTTTGTAAAATGGTTTACAGTTACCTTTGCATGATTGTTACTATTACTATTACTACTGGACTACCTATTTTCTTTGGCCAAAAAAGACCCATATATATTTTACCATGAGAATTAAAACCCCCCCAGCATAAACAATCTATAAACATATTTAATGGAGTATTTTTTTAAAATCCAAATGTATTATTAAAATATTGCCTATCAAAAAGTGTATTAATAAAACAGTCAAGTTCAGGAATTCAGGTGGGCAGTATCCATTTTAGAAGCCTCAGTACAACATTGGGCCATGGACAATGGCCGAGAAAAAGGATGGGGATGATAACACCGCTGTGTAACCTATTCTCAGAAATACAGTTAATGAAACAACTTCAGTTGTTTAGTGCTTCTTGTAATTTTTAGTTCATTGTTAAAACAATTAAGTAATAGTAATTAAGTAATTAAGTAATACAATTAAGTAATACTTTCTTAAAAGTATTATTTAATAAGCATGATAAACAGTTTAGTTCTGTCTTTCAGAGAGTTTATTGCCTTAGTCCAAATGACCATAAGACAGTTTACTGTTAAGTAGTGTAGTTTACACAGATTCACAGAAGTTTAGGGCTGGAAGGGACCTCATGAGATCATCAGGTCTAGCCCCCCCGCTCTGCACTGGAAAAACTGCTGGGGTCAAATAACCCCAGCAAGGTGTGCATCCAGTCTCCTTTTGGAGATCTCCAGGGTAGGTGCCTGCACCACTCCTGCTGGGAGTCTATTCACGTGAACCATGAAGACGGTTTTCCTTATATCCAGTCTGAAACCTTCTTTTAGGAGTTTATGACCATTGCTCCTGGTTTTCCCCTGGGGTACTTTGGTAAATATGCACATGCTTACTGTGCAGTAAACCTCACTAATCATGAGTAAATTTGCTAAAAATGCAAGTAGCAAATTTACATGTGATTACTAATTGCACAGGAGCGCTTGTGTAGACACCTGACTGGACGAAAATCTGCTCCTGGTCAGCTGACCACCGGGGTTTGAGAGACTGCTTCTTACAGTTGTTTGCTACAGTTATTTAGTAGGGCTGTGCGAAATTTCGCCACCAGTTTTGTTTCAACACTGTTTTGACCTGTTTCGAGGTCAAAACAGCAAAATTGAAATGAAACAGATATGGTCAAAACAGCCTCAAAACTAAACGAGGCAAGTGGAAATGTTTTGCTGTTTTGACACTGTTTCAACATTTTGCCCATAGGCTATAATGGGGAAGGTCAAAACAGCATATAACTTTGTAAATTCTGGCTAGATTTGGATAAAACTTGTAGAAATGGTAGTCACTTCTGAGGGCATAAAGCATGACAAGTTTCAAGAAGATAGGTGTAGGGAGTTCAGAGAAACTGCACCCCAAAATCTTGAGAGCCAAACTTGTGTCATGTGTACGTGTTAAGCTACAGTAGGGTAAAACTGCAGGGATGGTAGCCCCTTCTGAGGCCACAGAGCCTGCCACATTTCAAGGAGATAGGTGTAGGGGGTTCAGAGAAACTGCACCCCAAAATCCTGAAAGCAAAACTCATGTCACGTGTATGTGTTAAGCCACAGCAGGATCAAAACTGCAGGCATGCTAACCCCTGCTGAGGCCACGAAGTCTGCCAAGTTTCAAGGAGATAAGTACAGGGCTTTGGGGGAAACTGCACCTCAAGCTGTGGACAAACAAAACTTGTGACATGGGTGACTCTGTGTATATTAAGGCGCAGCAGGGTGAAAGTTGCAGGGATAGTGGCCCCTGCTGCGGCCATGAAGCCTGCAGCTGTCAAGGAGATTGGTGCTGGGCTTCTGGGTTCTGGGGCCCTGCAACTCTAGCTGCTGACAAGCAAAACTCATGACATAGGTACTTGTGCAACTGTGTCTGTCTTGGGGTGTGGGGGAGGGGAAACTACTGCAAGCCTGGCTGCTATGTGGCTACAAAGCCTGCCAGCTGTCGAGGACATAGGTGCAGGGGGGTTCTGGGGCCCTGCACACCAGCTGCTGACAGATAAAACTCATGACATGGGTGCTTGTGCAACTGACTGCCTCTGTCTTGGGACAGTTGATTGTCTGTATTGATTATTTACTCTCCTTTGTCTGTGGTTTTGTAGGTGTTAATCCATGGTCATTAAGCTGTTATGTAGTATCTAGGTACTGTGTATTGAGCTGGTCCCTGAGTGAATCATGATTAATTGGTTACTGGTAACACAGTAGCTTAGCAGCCAGGCGTGCAGTAGTCCCCTGCCTCCCCCTCCAGTGCCCCAAAACAGACACAGTTGCACAAGCACCCATGTCATGAGTTTTGCTTGTCCCCAGCTTGAGATGCAGTCTCCCCCAAATCCCTGCACTTATCTCCTTGAAACTTGGCAGGCTTTGTGGCCTCAGCAGGGACCACCACCCCTGCAGTTTTCAGCCCACTGCACCTTTGCACACACAGGGTCATCTGTATCATGAGTTTTGCCTGTCAGCAGTTTGAGGTGCAGTTCCCCCCAAACTCCTGCACCTATCACCTTGAAACTTGGCAGGCTTTGGGCCTCACCAGGGGCTACCACCCCTGTGGTTTTGACCCCACTGTGGCTTAACGCATACATGTGACATAAGCTTTGCTTTCAAGAATTTGGGGTGCAGTTCCCCCCAAGCCCCTGTACTTATCTTTTTGAAACATGGCAGGCTTTGTGGCCTCAGCAGGGGCTAGAAAGCCTACAGTTTTGACCCTACTTGGCTTAACACATACATGTGACACAAGTTTTGCTTTCAGGATTTTGGGGTGCAGTTTCTCCAAACCCCCTACACCTATCTCCTTGAAACATGGCAGGCTTTATTGCCTCAAAAGGGGCTATCATCCCAGCAGTTTTGACCCTGCTGTGGCTTAACACATACATGTGACATGAGTTTTGCTCTCAATAATTTGGGGTGCAATTTCTCCAAAATCCCTTTGGCTATCTTTTTTAAACTTGGCAAGCATCATGCCCTCAGAAGTGACTACCATTTCTGCAAGTTTTTTCTAAATCTGGCCAGAAATGACAAAGTTATAGGCTGTTTTGACCTTCCCCACTATATCCTATGGGTGAAACGTTGAAACAGGGTCGAAACGGCAAAACATTTCGACAGAACGAAACATAACAGCCATTTCGAATGAAAACAAAAGTAAAAATGAAACACTGTTCTGTCAAAATGTTGACATGCTAGTTGAAACAAAATGCTTCCGTTTCGCACAGCCCTATTATTTAGTCAGATTAACCCAGATTATGAAAACTAATGGGACGGGAACAAACTAGCTTTTCAAACAGAACATATAAATATTGAATGACTTGTGTAAATTTTTGCAATGCACTAGTGGGTGCTGTTACATGGACTGTTCCAAGTTTTTTTTCTTAGATGCCTGGCAGACATGCAGGTACAGGCATGATGAGATCTGATGTGTGACCCTGGAATCATGCTCCCTGCCATGCCTCACATGCATGGCAGGAGGCATGATTTTGGAATTGAGCATCAGATCCCATCATGCCATATCCTAGGCTCTCAATCATGGAAGACAGTTTTGCTCAACTGTGAGGGATTTCCAAAGAAAGAAGAAGATCTCAGGCTCCCCCTGCAATGGCAAGCAGCAAGCTCCTGCAGCGAGGAGCCCTGATCAGCTGACCCAGACTTCGAGTTGCAAAATGAGCTTCCATGACTGGGAGCTGTCAGTTTATTTGGGCTCTCAACCACAGGGCTGCACAGTGCACTCTTGTGGCTGAGCGCCCAGATCAGTTTACAGGGCTCCGAGCCATAGGGGTGCAGGGGACCCCTTGACTCCAGCTGTGCCTTGAAAGCTGGGAGTGCCAATCTGTTGCTGCTCCCAGCTGAGTGGTCATATCGGAGTCAAGGGGCATATCCAGATGAGTGCGTGCTTGCCTCTTGCAGCATCTCAAAGCCCTTTGAGATGCTGCAAGAGGCACATGTGGGAACAAAAAAATGTTCCCCGCACTGCAAATTTGCACTGCGGGGGCAAAATTAGAGCCTTGGATATCCAGGGGTCAAAAAATTCCTAGGGGTAAAAAGTGGGGCACAGTCCTGGACCATGCCCTGAGGCAGCTGGAGGCTCGGTCCTCCACAGAGGTGCTCTACTAGCCAGCCAGATTGTCTCTATGGCTGGCCTTCACCCCAGTGCTGAAGCATGCTGCCTGCCTGTGCAGGGCAGGCAGCGTGCCAGCTTCAGGGAGCTGGACCCAGGCTCTGTGCCAGTAAATAGTGGGTGGGAGGGGCTGGAGGAGGGGGAAGAGGACCATGGGGGATCCCCGTCAGCTCCTTCTCTCACCCACTCTGTGAGCCCCCCAGATCACTGCCCCACCTAGCCCCATCCCCCGCTGGCTTCTGCAGCTTCCCCACCCCCCATGACTGCTGCCACACCTATCTCCATCCCCGGCCTGCCCCCTGAGCTCCCCTGATCACTGCCCCACCTGGCCTCAGCATCCTGGCAATTAAAAAAAAGCCCTGCACTCACTGGCAGTAGCAGCTGCCAGTGGGGGCACTTGGGCCTCTTAACAGAGCCCCCCCACTGCACAGCACTAGGCACCAGGAACCAGGCCCAGCTGCTTGGTACCTGCGCTGCCCCTGCCCCTTTGCGTGGGTGCAGCCTGGGTCAGCAGGGCGCTGCGCAGCTCCATGCACTGTCGGGCAGCTGGGGCTGCTCAGGCTAGTGACAGCTACAGTGGCCCCAGCTGCCCGACAGCATGTGGAGCCCTGCTGATCCAGGCTACATCCATGTGAAGGGGCAGTGGCAGTGGCAGTGTGGGTGCCAGGCAGCCAGGGCCAGTCCCCACTGCACCCTGCTGCCCTATGCTGCGGTGGAGGGCTCTGCCATGAGGCTCCAGTGACCCCCATGCTGGACATGCTTTTTGTACTGATGGGGCTTTTTTTTAAGTGCCAGGAGGCTGGGGCTCGGTAGGGCAGCCACTGGGGTCTTTGAGTGCAAGCAGGGGGTGGGGCCAGGCGGGG
>NW_005842027.1:1761802-1762198 GCF_000455745.1 Alligator sinensis | reverse complement strand
GGGACAAGGGGGGGTTTGGGCACATGGGCCCTGGGGGGGGGTGTGGTAGCCCCTGCAGGGGGCATGTGGCCCCTGTTGGGGAGGCTGCAGCCCCGGTGGGGGGCTGTGGCCCCTTGGGGGGGCTGTAGCCCTGTGGGGAGGGAGTCTGTGAGCTGTGTGAGGGGGGGGTTGTGCCCTGTGGGGGGCAGGAGACCAACCCCTCCTGAGCCGCCCCTCCCCCACAATCCCCCCCAAATCTACCCACATCTACACACACACCCCACGGCCCCCCACATCCCTCCACAGTCATCCACATGCCCCCCACTCCTTTTCCCAGCCCCCTTCTGCAAACCCCACATCCCCAGCACACACCCTGCATGCCCAGCTTCCAGACAGGATGAGACCTGCTGGCAGGGG
>NW_005842027.1:1720373-1761750 GCF_000455745.1 Alligator sinensis | reverse complement strand
TAGATATATCAATAAAACATTGCCCAACTGATCGCTGTCTCTCTGTCTCTCTCTCTCATTCTCTCTCTATATATAGTGGTCTTTTGTTTCAGTTGTGGAGGAATATGGATTTCAGGGTATTTTACAGAGTGATTTTGGGATTTTTTATCAGAGATTTTTCAGTTTTCAAATAGGGAACACAAGAATTCCTGCTAGGGAGACAAATGGCAGGACCCAAGCAGAGGAGCCTGCTTAGAGCTGGCACTTTGGACCAGCTGGAGGTGGCTGACCTCCAGGCCAATTGAGGCCAGGAAGACATACTTTAACAGATCAAAGCAGGCCACTACACTGGGAACATCTTCTGGGTGATAGCTGCTCAGATGGCTGGGCAGGGGCACACATGGCAGTAATGCCACACAAAGGCCATCTCTGCAGCCACAGCCCACTGGCAGCCGGCCCGGGGAGGGCGATGACTCTCGCTGGCCCGGAGAGGCAGATGCCTCTATTGGCTGTGCAGTCCCCATCTGGGTCTGACAGGTGCGCAGCAGGTCATAGCCATGCAGCAACCTGCACTGCCAGACTGCTGCAGTGGGTGAAGGGTGCAGGGAACTCTCAGGGCTGCTTCAGCAGTGCAGCTGGCACAAGGGGTAGTGTCCCCAGGTACCAATTGGCTGAGCCCCAGAAGCTCCTGAGAGCAAGTAGCCCTGAGCTACTTGCCAGGGCAGTTTTTTGTATTGATGGGGCCAGGACAGGGCAGTTTTTTACACTGCTGGGGACAGCACAGGTGCTGGCCCTGAGCTCTAGCTCCCCCTGGCTGCAGATCTAGGAGGAGCCAGGCATGGTTATTTTGCCCCAAGTGGCACAACTTGCACCACACCAAAATGCATGTCCGGGCATGTGTGCTGAGGCAACAAGCCCATCTCAAATTTTCACTGCTTCTATTTGGGCTGCTGTGAATGCACTTTGCCTGCATGTGTGGATGTGCCCAAGGGCTCCAATGTGCCTCTGCAGCTTGGAGCAGCAGATGACTGTGGTTTCCAGCCTTGGGGACCTATCAGAGACTTTGACTCTCATGGGACCCTGAGACTGGGAGTGGCACTCATCTGATTGGCACTTTCAGCCTTAGGAGCACATAGGAATCAAGGGCTTTCATGTGCTCTATAAGCTGGGTACCCCAAATCATCCTGGCCATGCATTCAGTTAATGGCATGATAGGAGCTAGCCACAAGGTTATTACATATATTTTGTGTAATAACTTTGTGGCTTATTCCTTGTTTTATCACACCATTAATTGCATTAATGTATGGCCAAGTTACTACACATTAACTAGTTAATCATGGTTTAAATGTAACATGTGACAGGAGCCTCAAAATATGAACAATTTTTAGCTCTTGGTAACTCCTACTGTGTTATTTTTGGATCATAATAGGGTATTTGAAGAGGTAGCTTTAGAATTAAGGTACCTATGAGAGCAGTGGGAGAGTTTGTGGCCTGTCACAGCTTCTGATTCAAGTCAATTCTTGTGAAATATATTTCATGAGAACTGAGGATTGTGTTTTGTGCTGGCACTCTTGAAAGTTTACAGGCTGGTCACAACTGTCTCTGTTCTGGGGCGGACATATATATGCAATAGTTAGAATCACAGACTTCTAGAACAGTGGGGCTAGAAAGAACCTCTGGAGATCATCCAACCCCCTTTTTGAGATGAGATCATCCCTATCCAACCCCCTTTTTGAGATGGGATCAGCCCTATCCAAGCCATCCCAAGCAAATCCTTGTCTAACATATTACTGAAACTATAGCAACTCTAAGGGGCTGAGGCATAGGTGGTCTGGCCTAATGCTGTGGGAAAATAGGGACTGGAGCTGGGTCAGAGGGAAGAAGCCATATACCAAACTGAGAGGGAGATCCAGAAGCAGTCTGTGTCACAGTCCAGGGTCAGGATGTAAAGGTCAGATGTTGAATATCCACGTGGGAGGAAATGCACAGGGCAAAGTCCAAAAACAGAGCCAAACCAGGGTCTGGAGCCAGGGAACAGAACTGCAGGGAAATCCAAACCTGATGTCTAGAAGTAAACCAAGAACCAGAGTGCAGGAACCAGGAAGCTTGCCAGAGCAGGGCCCCAGCTAGTGCTAACTGGATAAGCAGGACTCCCAGCAGTCAGTCAAGATGCTTGCTGTTACTAAACTGGGGTGGAGTTCATTAACTGGTGCTCGCTGCCGATGTGGCTGTTGCAGTACTTGCCTCAGGCTGCTCTGCGTGATCAGAGTCCCCGACAGCACTGGGCCCAGGCTGGTCTGCCTGATCAGGGTTTCTGACAGCAACCCTGCAACACAGCCAGAAGTCATAGAACCCTAACCTGCCACAGGTAAAACAGGGAGACAATGGCAGCCAGTGTCCTGCTCCTGCAAGGGTTGTTATGCAGAATATGTTTCCCTATTATGTTCTCTTGTGGGGGGGGACCCACAAAATAGGCTGCTATTTGGTGCTAGTGCCATGAAAAAGGGGCAATGCACACTTTATATTGAGATGGGACTGAGCCATGAATTTCAGGTACAGCTTTGGATTGATATTAAACCTTTTCTAAATATTCAGGGTGTTTAAGTCTATATTTTACAAGTGAATTTGGGTACCTTAATTTTTGATAATACTCAAATGGAGGCATCATAAGACATGACTATATTACAAACATACTATCCTGATCAGCAGTGACCTCAGACATACAGCATTGACAGGCAGAGGCTGCTTTCTGCATTGAAAGTGGTAGGGCATGTAGTGCTAATTTGCCTGCTTATCTTGTTGTTCAGATATGGTTAAATTGCTTCTGGTTCTGGAGGTAGCCCATACACAGCAGCACAATGAGCTTTTGGGTGGTGCAGTCAGGCTTGATTAGTTTGTGATATTGTCCCAGAGTATTTTAATGTGATTAGTTTGTGATACAAAATGCATCAAAACACAGCAAAACAGTTTCGACAAAACGAAATGGAACGGTGCTTCAAAACAGCAAAACGAAACATTATCCCTTTGATATGGTGAAACGGAAGTCGAAATGAAATTATGCTGTTTCACACAGCCTTATAAAGTTTGTACAATACATTATTATACCGAACAACAACATAAGATAACAGTTCAAGGATCAACTAATCTCAGTGCTCCATTTTATGGCTCTCCAACTTAATACAACTTTCACTAACTAAATGATATCATCACCATCAAGTTGTCAGAGTGGTTTAAATCCGATACTACAGAAGGATACTTTCAGGAATGTTATTAAAAAAACTGACATCTCCAAAGAGACAGACTACACAAATATAATGACAGTCATAAGTATTTCATTTCTAAATGCAGCCTTCACAAATACACCTATCAAACAACATTACACTATAAAACTATAAACCACAATGAAAATTCACATATCTATCCAAATAATGGGGGGAAGAAGAAATAAGAGAAAAGAATCTAACCAGGTGCAACAGCCCACTGAGAGGTAAATGATAAGTGATGTTTAGTTTTTTAATAATAAATAATTTTTCTCAGTTGCCTGCAGGCACATTATATAAACTCTGAACTAACCAGGGTCTTGTCTCTAATGTTTAGGTATTTATTTTAGGTGTGCAACAATTTTGTTTTCTCCCCTCTTGAGATTTGTGTGGCTAGAAATGATCTCTTAACAGAGTGAAGTCCAGTTGTTTCTATCATTTCTCATGCATTAAAAAAAAAATTGAAACACCTATTAGCTTTGGAAACTCACTCTAAAACGTACAAGCTCATAAGTGACAGCAGAGCAAAGGGGAACATATATATTGCTCTTGCTATGGACTACATTACTGCAGTTAAAGGAACACAGACTACATTCACACACATTTACAAAAGGGAATACTTTCTCTTTGGCACTGCAGCAAATAGTACAACATAGAAGCACGTTATCCAACTTGCATAAATTGAATCAAATCAGGTGAAGTTGTGAGCTTCCAGAGTAAAAATCATTGCCCTAATGAACTGTGATATTTGAGCTGAAACAAGCAATAATAATGAAACAGGGCAAAACTGCATGATTCTCCCCTCTGCCCCAGTGTTATTCAGATGCTTCCAGTGTATTTAATACTTCTCTCTGACAATAAGTGTAAATAAGAATTCTAAAACTAGCAAAGACTTTTGCTTCTTTTGTTGTTTGGGCTCGCCCAATCCAAAACCCTTTCAAGTCAATAGAAAGAGACTTCCATTGGCCTCAGTGACTCTTGCATCAGGATCTTACAGACAGCTGGGAAGAAATGAGGGTGATGACTTGAAAAAATGATTTTCTGCTTTCCCAAAATGCAAACAAAAAGGGAGAAAAATGAAATTAATGCAACACTTAATGAGATTTTAATTCTCAAAAACATCGTAGCAGAAAGCTCCTTTTCCTCTTGCCTGCAGTTGCTCTCCCCTCCTTGGATATGTTTTTCCTCTTCTACCTTTTCTTCCTTCCTCTTTCTTTCACTTTAAGATAAGGAATTGTATTTTGAAATTTGTATGTGTGAATTTTGTATCTCCCCTTGTATTTTGGTATTTTTATCTATTTGTATGTCATGGCATTACTTTTGTAGCTTATATTTTATACTCCTCACCTTTCAACTTTCAACTAAATGTGTTTAGTTTCATAAGTAAGTTATACATTGTAACAAAGTTAACAAGGGCAGGAATCAAACTGCCCTTCCCTGTATCAGGCTGGCCCCTGAAAGAGGAGTGAATCAGTGATTGAATGTGTAACACGGTAGCAGGCAGCAATTAACACCTAAGGAAACTGCAGATCAACCAACGGAAGAACTCAATAGAAGACAATGTAACAACCAGGACATCTCTAAACATCACTGATCAAGGGCTAGAAGCCCTGACCTAGGTTAATCAACGCTGGGGACCAACTTTTGGGCTCAATATCTCTAAATCGACTGCTCCCAGAGCCCTATTCAAAATTCATCAACTGACTCCCAAACCTGCACGTACATGCGGACGACCCCTGGGGCTGACAGATGCCATCCAGTAGCCACCGAGGGGGGAAGTCCCACGAGGGTCAACGACCCCTGGATTGGGCAAACCTGAAAACTGGGAAGTCACCAAAGTCTGCCAAGGACAGATAAAAAGCAGTGAAAAGTGACCCTCAGTGGCGCCCTCTTGATCTCCACCTTGACCAGCACCCGACCTGTCCAGCCAGAAGGACCACCCGGCGACCCCTTCTGGAAGATAACACCACGCTGAAAGAACCCTCAACGACAGACTCCAGTGCCTGTGGGATAGGGTAGCTTGCTACTGTGTGTGTGTGTGTGTGTGTGTGTGTGTGTGTGTGTGTGTGTGGGGAAGGACCAGCCCCAAGGTTTATGATTTAACTCATTACAGTGTTTCAATCCGCCTAATAAACCAGAATTTTAAGGGTCCCAAGTTGGACATTTGTAGCCAACAACAGAGTAGTTCAGAGTTCAGTTCTTGTGGTAGGTATCCATTATGGCATCATTGGAGTTAGTGTGCGCCATTTAGGTAGGGCCCAGACTGTGTATGGCATGATACCACCTCATTTTATGAGGCAGAATGGGGCATGCTTACACAACAGTAGCCCTTTGTATGATGCAGATTACTTTACATCATGCAACAAGCCATACTGTTGGCTGTTGTTAGTGGGAGAGAGGGCTGACTCTTGACTCTGCCTCTTGCCCACCTGTCTAGTAGGGCTGTGCAAAGCTTTGGTAGCTGATTAGATTCAGAGGAGAATCAGCTCAATTTGGCAGCTGAATCTCTGAATGCAGATTGAATCAGGAGACCAATTAAAAGGTCTGAATCAAATTGGAAGTCTCCAAATTGATTCAGAAAAGATTCAGCGCCACTTCAGAGATTCGGCCATAGATTAAACAGGCAACAGTCCCCACCATGTTGGACACAGCTGGTAAGTCTGTTGTTGAGGAGGGGAGGGAAGGGGTGTGGGGGGCAGGGCAGATCAACGCTGCCACAGTGAGGGAGGGATCCACTTGCCCCTTTCCACCTGGAGCGAGCTGCGCCCACATCCCACCCCCCACCCCGTCCCAGCTGGGCAAGCAGCAGCAAGGCAGAGCCCCCACTCCCAGTACTGCCATGCCCCTGACCCTGGCTGGACAAGCAGTGGCAATGCCCACATCCCCCCCCTCCCCCCCCTGGCTGAGCAAGTAGTGGGCTATGCTCTGCTGCTGCTTGCCCAGCTGAAGTGGGGTGTGGGGGGCATGGGATGTGGGCATGGCAGCACTGGGAGCGGGGACTCTGTCCTGCTGCTGCTTGCCCCCTTCTGCCTGGAGCGAGCTGCATCTGCATCACGCCCCCCAACCCTGGCTGGGCAAGCGGTAGCAGGGCATAGCCCCCACTCCCAGTGCTGCCATACTCACATCCCATGCCCTTCGACCCCAGCTGGGCAGCTTGTCCCAGCCCCAGCCCCAATCCCTCCCTCGCTGTGGAGGTGTTGATCTGGCCCCCCAGCCCCCGCCATGCTCCTTCCCTCCCTCCTCTGCCCACCACAACAGACTTGCCAGCTGGAGGCAGCTGTGTCCAGCATGGTGAGGACTGCTGCCTGTTTAGTCTATGGTCAAATCTCTGAAGTGGCGCCGAATCTTCGGATCCGATTCGGCCGAATCAAATCACTCTACCTCTGAATCGGCCTAATCCAAATCCAAAGCGAATGCTTGCCACTTCGCACAGGCTTACTTTCTATCCCTATACCTCTCCAGGAGAGCAGAAACAGAGCTGATCCCATACTCCTTTGAATGCAAGAATAAGAATCTGTCTGGCAATTCTGCAATAAGAAGGAAATTTCTTCACTCCTACTTGGGTAAAATGTGTGTGGAGAATCTGGCCCTTTTTGATCATGTAAACCTGATCCTTTACATGTGACAATGAGCCAAACTATGCCACTTGATCCATGGACAGAGCTGTTGAAATCAGTGGGAAAATTGTTGCTCTGAAGGGACTATGGAGAATGAGCAAGGGTGGAAAAATCTGAGGCTTAATTCACTGAAATGAAAATGATGGAAAATCAGGTCATATAGTGTTAACATTCCACTTATAACTAACTTGCAAAGGATTCATCTGTATGACTGATAATAGTTTTTAAATCAATGATTAATTGATTGTTATAGAGACTGAAATGTTACTTATAGATGGTTATAAGTCAGAATGATAACATTCTCTCTTGAGGCTCATAATCACCTACAATATGCTTCTTCATGTCTATAAAACTCATTATCACCAGTTAGCCCCTTATAAATAGAACTTAATATACAATGTGTGCTTAAAAATTGCATTCTTTTGTTGCATTTAATTGTTGAAGTATTTTTTTTATAAAATACGTAATGATTGCTAAGAAATTGCATCAAATAATTATTTACAGCCCCTTCCTGCATTTATTGACTACTGGCAATTGTACCTATTAATATAATCACTTCCAATACCTCCACATTAGCCATTTAATAAAATTAGCAAGCTTCCCTATCTGCATTTGCCTGTCACCTGCAAGGAGAGGGATGGTATAGTTGCTCACAGAGCCTTTAAACTATGCTCTTATGATGCTTCTTCTCATATACGAAGAGAATGGACAGCCATCTCAGGGATAAGGAGTGACTATCTTTACTTGAAACTAAAGACACCCTTCAAGGTACTATAAAACAAGCAAACCACAAGTTCTGAGCCTGGAACTTCTCCATCAGTATCATCCCCATGTGCATAAAGTTTCAGATATCTCACTGCAAAAGAGAAAGCATATTTTTTGTTGTGGACTAAATTCAAGAACTATTGAATACAACAGAGTTGCAGCTGCTTAAATCCAAGTCTGAATGTGTCCAGAAACTGAGAGTATGGCTAGGTACAGACATTAAAAAACCACGAGGTGGAATTGATCAAACCTTCATGGCTTTCTCTAAACTTATGTAGATTGGATCAGGAGTGAACAGAACATACATTTGCCCTTTGGGAGGGGCAGGGGGCATGCAGATGCCTACACTGACCAAGGCCAGAAGGTGAGGGGTGCTCCTTCAGGCCTCTCAGGTTGTGCTGGCACATCCTGCTGGCTGCCACTGGTGCCAAGCTCTGAGGGGCCTGATCCTTCCTTTTGTGAAGCACCCCTGGCCGCACTACCCAGCACAAATGTCTGAGGCTGCACTGGGCATGGCCTGCTGAAGCTCAGCACCAGCTCAGCTCCCTTCCCCCACCCCTCTCCCCCCACCCCCTTTCTGCCTGTGTCTGTGCTGGCACAGATCTGTGATAGACTGTGCAGCCAAGCACCCTGTAAGTACTACCATGTCTCCCTCTGAAGTGGTGGTGGTGATGGTGGGATGGGGGTGGGGAGGGGGACTAGAGAGGGGAGCCACAAATATACCTGGGCTGCCAGGGAACAGAGACCTAACATGAATCAATAGAGGATTTAGTACAGAAGTTCAGTAGACTGGTCTAGCCTAAACTGGTTAAGTGCGATATCTCATTGATCTAGATCTATCTTAGACGAAATTCCATTATTTTTAAACAAAACTATATGTGCCCCAAACTTCTCTGCTGTTATGGGTGTAGACTGGTTTTTGGCCACTTATACTGGTTTATGTGTATTGTCTACCTAGTCAATGGCTTGGTTGCAATAGACTGCTGGGGGAGAGGGAATGTCCTTCTGCTTAATCTTTCTTAGAGATAAAAGCATACAACTGACAATTTGGCCCTTGATAACCATTGTCAGAACCAAGCCTGTTTTTAAATTTGCAAAAAACTTCATTGTGCATGCCAACCTGAAGTAAGAAAGACTGTTATTTGCTGGCATATATTTCCTATTGGCTGTGGCTGAGTATTCAGAATGCCAGGTATATGCTTTAAGCCAATGAGAAGGATTTCCTAATGAAAAGGTGTAATTAAACAGGAATTTAAAAAGTTTCTTTCTCCGCATGTTAAAGTATTGGTTTTATGATCAATGCATTTTGCTTCTGCCACATGCAGTATTAATTTGTAAACACTAGGATTACTTATTCGGTCAAGGATCATCAATTCTCACTTGACATAACAAAAGATCTAATCACCTTGAGCCAATGCTAATAAAACTGAGTAGATAATTTTCCCTGGGGAGGCTCAGGGTCCCTTACATAGGGCAAATGATTAAGGACCAGAGGTTTGATCCTGTTCCAGTTCAAGCCAGTGAAAGTTTTGTTACTGAGTGCACTGGAAGAAGGATCAGATCCCAGGCTGGTAGCCAGCATGTGGTTATATGATAAGAAACCTGCTACCCATTTTTTCAAATTATTTGAAAAGGAGAAACAGAAGCAATAACAGATGCTTAAGTTCTAATCAATATCTTTCATTGGACCAGCTGCAAAGTTGGGAGAGAGATCAGGCAGGCTTTCAGTCACGAAGTGCCATTTCTCAGGTCTAAGAAAGAAGCAGACACAGGTTGAGCCTTATATAATGCACTTCTTGGCCAGGTACAGACATGATACTTTTACTGGTACAACTCTCTATACCCGTAACAGAACAGAATTGCAGCACACACAAACTGGTTTAAAATTGGTGGAACCAGGTCTAAGATTTGCTCCCCCTCACCCCACCAAAAGGCAAATGTGTTTCTGTTCACTCCATCTAAACTACACCCCTTACAGAAACCCCTGTAACTTAGATTGATTCCACCTCTGGCTTTTTGTATATCTGCACCTGTTGTTTTTTGCATGTAAGCTCTTTGGGGCTCTTTGCTGTTGTGTTAAATGTGGTAAATTCAATGCTTTACTTAGTAGGGCCCTAGCCAGGTATCACTGATATTATTGCTAAGGGAAGATATCAGAGCACTGAGGCAATGTGCTGAGTAAAAACTTAATAAAATGTATATGGCTTAAAGTTAAAACAAATGTTTAAACCCCATCCTGATTTTATCCAGCAAAATCAAGCATTTAAGAATTAAGCATGTGCGTAGGTATGCAGCTGAATTGGGACCTGAGTTCTTGTCTTCCATTCATTCCAAGTGAGATCTTGGAGGCTATAGTAGCCCAGGACCACTGGAATATAATACAGGAAGCAGTTTCTCATATAGCAGAGCTCTGCTGAGTATAGCGATGAGGTCCTGCAAATACTTCAAGTGGAGTTGGGCCCTTCTTTGCTTGTGACTGACCAGTTATCCTCTGAGCTAACCATGGTTGGCTGTGGACCAATGAGGGTGATTAGATCCAACTGGGAAGGGGTCAAGAGAAAGCTCTGTTAGCCCTACCTATTAGCCCTTGGCTCAGAGAGTCCTTAAATGGAGGTCTGTGTGGTTACATACTTGGTCGGGGTGGGGAAAGTGCTCTGCCTTCAGGAAGTGTGGGACTACTGCAGGAGGGGTAGATGTCTGTGGATAAATCAGGGCAGCTTGACGGTGTTGGCTGGTTGCAGCCAAACACTACTTAGAGATGTTTATGGTGGCTCTTATTTATATGACATTAATGCTGATTCCTGTATGGAACCTGTATTGATAAAGCTGTGATTCTTCCGATAAGAGCTCCCTTACCTGTCCCCCTTCATTGGGGGTAGAGGCATAAACCTGCTTAGTGGCACTGTTCTTCCAGCATGGAGTTCTCTGCCACCAAAGGATTTCTCTGGTGACAATTTTGGGCAGATTATGGACTTTTAATGACACCTGTAACTCACTAGAGAATCTGGCTGTATGCATTACCATCTGGCTGTCAGAAACCAGCTAATAACAAGAAATATTTGTGGAAAGGTTTTCAAAGCAAGCAGTTAAACCCGAAAGCTCATCCACAGACATTGACAACCAGTAGATAAAGGTGCCTGAAAAGCGTAATATGAAAACAAATCTTAGTACTTTTACAAACCCCTTGGCAACAGTATTATGTGCGAGTCAAAACTGATGTAGAACATGATCTGGGAGTTCAGTCAGCAGAGAATTACAGTAATCAATTCCAGCCAAAACAAAAGTGTGAGGTCTCAAACTGGTTACATGCTGAGAGGGGGAAAAGCTGCTTTGGCCAAGCCACTAATGTCTTCCTTAAGGAATGTTAAAATCAACTGTCATACAAATGTTCTTGACATAGATGTATAATTATCTGACATCCATTACAACTTCAAGAATCAATAAGTAAAACTGGTGGCTATATTGATGAAATCTTGGCTACACCTGCATTTAGATTTTGGCAATATGGAAGCTAGAGAATGAATATCTTGCATGTCATGTGGTCTATTTGAGTTTTCCTGAGGGAATGAGGTGTAATGTTACCAAAGACTTCATAATGAAAATTTAAGAGGTTGAATAACCCTTAGCCTCTCAGCATGTGCAGGCGGGTAGCAGCTAGTCCAGGTCTCTGATTTTTCACACCCATGACTTCATCCCAGCATGCAAGCCAGCTTCTCCAGTTGGTTTCCTATCTCTTTGGAAGCAGGTACAACTGGAATTTCGTTCTGTCTTAAGTGGGAATGATACTGAATGGGGGAGGGACTTCCTTCCAGAGAAAGCCAGGGAATAGGTGCTTAAAATGGCCTATCCTGTTTTCCCCTCCCTCCCTCCAGTTATTGGACAGAGAGCATATCTCTGCTTTTGTGTTGGATCTCTCTAGGGAATGACACTATGGACACATACCTCACGCACTTCAGCTCTGCTTGTGCTGAGTACTAAATAAAGGTCCTATATGTCTTTTGGTGTGTGCTGCGAACACCCTCAGCATTTTTCTCAGTCTCAGATGTGCAGCATGCAACACATGCGACCCCATCCTAATGGCAACTAAGGTACAGTGTTTTGATATTCACAAAGCAAAAGCAAGTATGCCCCTGTGAATGCACACCTAGCACTCCCTAGCAACATCTGACACAGTGTAGACATACCAAGTATAGCTATGTTGCAATCACTGGAGTTTATGTAGACATGCATGAACTAGCTTTAAGGTAGCTCCAGTATTGCTAGCAACATGGTTTTAGTAGCAGAGGGTTTAGCATGGCATTAAGGCAGCTTCTTTGGATGCTTCTTCTTTCATAGTCCACACTGAATCCTTTGAATTTCCTCCTTTAGAAAACCATTGTAGTTCACAAAAGAACAAGTTAATCTATGAGCCTGGGAGATCAGCTTCAAAAGAATCCACAGATTTTTCAAATGCAATTGAAAAGCTCATAATTGTGAATCTTTTTTATTAGGACCTTACCCTTCTATTTTTGAATGAGTTACTCTGAGGAAAATATAACTGAACAGCCAGATCTGTTTTCCTTAGGAGGATTTATTCTAAGCTCTTTCAAGCTTCTGATTCAGAACACGCTTTTAATGTAGGGATAGAGGCATCTTCCTCTAGAGAAGAGAGCACAGTTCATATATTTAAGGTACTATCTGATCTGCAATATAAAATATATCTCTGTCCTTGCTTTTAGCTGCCTTTATTCTTTTTTCCTCTTATTTGCATCTCATTTTCACATTCTGAGGGTTACACTAATACAATTCCCAAAGCAAGTTTGTGGCTATCACCTCTTCCTGTCCCACTACATGATATGTAGGAACCTACTCAAATCGCAATTTTGTGGATTTGGTGGAAGTCACCAAATAGGGTGAGCTCTGTGAAATCTGTGTGGAAAAAACCCCCAAAATAAAATAAAATAAAATAAAATAAAATGCTGGGTCCCCAGCACAGCATGAAAGGGGCTGCCTGCATGAAGACAGGCAGGCAAGATGGCTGCTGCCCATGCCCCTCACTCCTGATTGGTTGAGAGGGCTGCATGTTGTATGGCCCCACCACTTGGACAATCAGATGCATGGACGGGCACCATGATAAGCCCATGAAAATGGGCCCATGAAAATGGTGGTTGTCAGAGGTGCTGAGTATGTGGGTGCCTGAGGGCCCTGGCCCCCCACAGGAAGAGGGCTGTCTCCTGAAAAGCATAAAACTTTCCAGATCTCCATAACTTCCCCCTGCAAAAATAAAAGTTGGCACCTATGACAGCTGGCCCCATGAAGTTGGATGACTGTCTCCTTGAGCCGGGTAGATGTCTAATGATATGGTCTTGACAGTCTTTTATTCCCTCTATTCCCATTGCTTGTAGTAAAGTGGCCTGTACTCTACATCATCCTGTGCATGATGTAGGCAGACTTTCCATTTATTCTTCTAAATTGCTAACTATCTTGGAAGTGTGAAATGTGCTCAGTTCTTCCAAAAGACTTGTTCCCAGGGGCTATATCAGAGTTCCAGCTCATTCCATCTGTTACCGACATTTTCCTGTTTCCTTGTACATGAAAATTGATCTCTGGTATACTAATTGGTGGAGACAGGAGCTCCTGCATAGGTTTTAATTTATGTTAAGATGGGAAAAACATTCTCCATAGGATGTTTGAAATGGCAGTTTCTCAAAAGAAGAGTAACCATTGGATTCAGCACTGAAGGTTGAAATTCTTAAAGGCAGCTAAGCAGTTGGGATAGCTAATTTTTAAAAATTTCAATGGGAACTAGGTTTGCAAATTTCTTTGGTGCCTTTGAAAATCTTTACCTAAACCTGTATAGAGAAACTAGAGAGGTGATATAGAGAAACTGGAGAGGATCCAAAGGAAAGCAACAAAGTTGATAAAGGGATTGGAATGCAAGCTGCATGAAGAAAATTGAGCGAAGTATATATGTTCAGCCTGGAGAAACAGAGATTAAAGTGGGACATAACAGTTTTCCAGTATTGAAAAGGATGCCATAAGGAAGAGGGAGAACAACTGCTCTTCCTTACTACAGAGGGCAGAATGTGAGGCAATGGACTTAAGGTGCAGCAAAGTGGATTTAGGAAGTTTGTTCCTGAATTTGATCTGAGAACTGTAGGTCCAAGGAACAAGTTGCCTAGGAAAGCTGTGGAATTTTCTTTGCTGGAGACTTTCAACAAGGCATCTGCTTGGGAAAGTTTAGAATTTGATATGTTTTTTTAAAGTGGGATAGGTGATGTCCTGTAGTGTGGAAATAATCAGTCCTACCTGGATAGTATATGCTTGCAGACCTCCTCTTTCTACTAATTAATAAATTGAGGAACTCCATGGTTGCCAGGAACAATTGTGACTTTCTCCAAAACTCCTTTCCATTCCTTCTTTATTGCAACCTGTGTCCCTTTCCCTTCTAAGCTCATATTTTTGCCCAGTTCTTCTAAGCCTTTCTCTCTTTTCAGAATTTGTGGACATTTCTACACAAGATGCAGATTACACAATAGCTCATTACTACTGCACTATAGCATCACATGGCAGGAAGCATAAAGTGATGCTACTGTACAGTAGTAACAAGTTACTGCTGAGTCAGCATTAGGCCTGTGAGAAGCAGCAAGCATTTGCTTTGGATTCATCCAATTCAGAGAGATAGTGATTTGATTTGGCGATTTGAATCACTGTCCCAATTCAATTTGGCCAAATCGGATCCAAAGATTTGGCACCGCTTCAGAGATTCGGCCATAGACTAAACAGGCAGCAGTCCTCACCATGCTGGACACAGCTGCCTCCAGCTGGTAAGTCTGTTGTGGTGGGCAGAGAGGGGAGGGGAAGGGTGTGGGGGTGCTCATCAGCACCCCCACAGCAAGGGAGAGATTGGGGCCAGGACAAGCTGCCCAGCGGGGACGTGGTGGGGGGGCTGCAGGACTTGAGAGGGTGAGAGGGGCATGGGTTGCAGACACAGCAGTGCTGGAGCAGGACCTATGCCCTGCTGCTGCTTGCCCTCTTCCTCCCAGAGTAAGCCATGCCTACATCGCACCCCCCTACCTGCACTGGCTCGGCAAGTGGCAGCGGGGCATAGCCCCCACTCCCAGCACTGCTGCATCCATATCCCATGCCCCCCTGCCCTGGCTGGGCAAGTGGCAGCATGGCATAGCCCCCTCGCTCCAGCACTGCCGTGCCCATGTCCTGTGCCCCCGCCCCCCCAGCCCAGTTGGGCAGATTGTCCCAGCCCCAATCCCTCCCTTGCTGTGGGGGCATTGATCTGCTTCACCCATGTCACTTCCCTCCCTGCTCCACCCACTACAACAGACTTACCAGCTGGAGGCAGCTGTGTCCAGCATGGTCGAGGACTACTGCCTGTTTAATCTATAGCCGAATGTCTGAAGCAGCACTGAATCTTGTCTGAATTGATTTGGAAGCTTCCAATTCGATTCAGACCTTTTAATTGGACTTCTCATTCAATTCAGATTCAGAGATTTGGCCATCGAATTGGCTACCGAAGCTTCGCACAGCCCTAGTCAGTATCACAAAAAAGCTGTTAAGCGATGCTACTGTGCAGTAACTCCGGTTACTGCACAGTCATTTATACTTATTTATACAAATGCTAAATGACTGAGCAGTTAACAACTGCACAGTCAATGGCTCATGTAGATGCAGCCTCTGTTTTGTCTTCCATATCTTTACAATGGGTGAAGCACAAGTAGCATAAGTGCTTTATTAGTCCCAATGTTTGTGATCATGCTAACAGCATATGAAGCACTTTCTTCTTCTTGGTTCATCATTCCTCCTTTAAGACTTTGAGCTCCTCAACACAGCAGTTTCTTGTATGGTTCACTGGTTAGGATATTAAGCTGTGATCCAGTGTTTAGGTGTGTACTTATTTGACCTTACCACCTCTTTTTACCATATGGTGTATTTTCCATGCTGGTGCTTGATCACCTGGCTGCATTCTGATTGCTTGGCATATGAGGCAACTAAAATGTCATTTGATTTATGTTCAATATGAAATTGATCATACATTTAATGGAACACGGTGTCTTAGACATCACATTGGTGAGACGTTGATTCTAGTTTCATGCTTTTTTTGGTGCCCAAAATCCCCAATGGGACAATGATTCTTTGATTCTATGATTGTAGTAACACACTTATTTACAAAGGGCCAAGATGTAACTTGCCCACTGAAAATGAAAAGGTACTGTTTTATCTTTAAAAAAAACCCTAACAACGTACAACTAAGAATATAGCTTACTAGAGGAAAAGATCTTGTGTGATGCTTTCTTGGCACATTACATTTATTTTAGTTTTCTTTTTATTGATTTAAAACAGACAACCCATTTAAATAAGCATTGCCAAAGTAGCAATTTAGAGACAGACTATAATACCACAGAACTGCACACTGCAGTTAAACTTTAATCAGTCTTTATCCATCTCTCTCATGTCAAAAAGATATATACTTGACAAGTTCATATGAATGTGATTGTAGATCAAGAAGCTATAAACTGAACTTGTAACTTTTATTTGGTTATGACTACTAGTAAAAATTGGACTGGTGGCCTTAAAGCTCAAAATGTCTATCTGAATTAGTTAGCAATAATTTAACTCCTAGGCTTAAAGACTGTGGGCTGAAGGCCCACACCAGAATTTATGTTGATCTGCACTAGTGCTTTGTTATTAGCAGTCCTTAGGGGATGTTGTTCAGTTACTGGTAGACTTTGGTTCAGTGCAGCAATGAGGTCTAGGAATTGGTGCACTGGGCACTATGATCTAGTAGGGATCACAGAGACCTGGTGGGACTTCTCTCATGACTAGAGCATAGCCATAAAGGGCAACATCCTTCACAGAAGGGATTGGGTAGGGAAGAGAGGTGGGGGGTGTTGCCCTCTATGTGAAGGAGCAGTACACCTCCCTACAGGCTGACGTTGGCCCCAAAGAAGAACAGGTTGAAACCCTCTGGGTCAAGCTCTGGGGGAGGCACGTTGAGAAAGACCTGACTGTAGGTATATACTACAGGCTGCCTAACCAAGGGGAGGAACTTGATCTAGTGTTTGCCTGTGAACTAATGGAGGACATGCGTGCATGGGACATGGTAGTCATGGTGACTTCAACTACCCAGACATCTCCTGGGAGGAGTGCTCGGCCAGCTTGGATCAATCATGATCCTTCCTGACCAGCACCAAACAGCTTTTTTTGACTCAGGAGGTGCACAGGCCAACTAGAGACAATGTAGTTCTTGACCTGGTCCTGGCCAAAGGGGATGACCTGGTGACCAACTTAAACATAGAGGGCAGCCTAGGCAATAGTGACCATGAAATCATTATGTTCATGGTCCATCACAAGGCTGACAAAACAGATACCAAGCTTGAAGTCTTAAACTTCAAAAACACAAATTTTAATAAGCTCAGCTCACTAGTAGAGAATTCCCTGAGAGACCAAAGACCACAGGTAAAGGGAGAATGAGAATAATGGTCTTTCCTTAAGGATACTATCCTTAAGGCTCAGAGAAAATCCATTCCCTTATAGAGAAAAAGTAGCAGAAGGGTCAAAAAACCCTCTTGGCTAAGCAGGGAAGTTGCAGCCCTCCTACAGAAAAAGAAAGAGGTGTACAAACAATGGAAGCTTATCATCTACCCTAGAGGTCTTCAAGACAAGACTGGATGGTCACCTGGCTGGGGTCATCTGACCCCAGATGTTTTTCCCGCTCATGCAGGGGGATGGACCTGATGATCATTCAGGGTCCCTTCCAGCCCTGTGATTGTATGAAACAGGAGTGAAGGTGGAACAGTGTGGCCCATGATGTGCTAGCACCTTGTTTTTGGAAATAAATGCCTCATCCTTGTTCAGCCAAGGTGATACGTGACATTGAAAAATCAAGCTTTTTGGCCACTTCCAAAAGACCAAGACTTACCATTTTCAATATCTGTCCATCTATTCTGTTCATATAGCTTTGTGGTTTGGAAGACAGCACATGCTGACTGCACATTAGGCTTATCCTATTAAGGTAGACAGTTGGTCTGTACCCAAAAAGCATGGCTTAAGTTGACACAGAGGCCAGGTACAGATGTTACACATAAAGCAGTCTAAGTGATCAGAAATCAATTTAAACCCATAATGAAACAGAAGTTTGGTGCACATAGACCAGTCTAAAAATAGCAAAACCCAGTCTAACCCCTGGTTCTATTTGCACTCAAATCTAATCAATTTAGGCTAGACTGGTGAATTGAAATTCTGAAGCAGATCCCTTATTGATTCAAATTAGATCACTGTCTTCTGGCATCCCAGACTCTTTTGCAGCCTCCCATCACTCACCCCTTGCAGGGAGGCATGCCTGCACTCAGTCCATGTTTGGCTGTTCCAGCGAAACACCCAGCAGGCACTGCCTCAAGCTCTCCTAGTGGGGAGAGGACCCAGCCAGCAAGACCCTCTCCCCAGCTCTGCCTCCTGTCTCTGGCCATCTGTCAGCCACAGGTGGGGGAGAGGGTGGGGAAGGGAGACATCTGTGTTCCCTGCACAAGCCCCTGGATTTGGCCACCTTTGTCCCTGAGCTGGGCTCCCACACCCCGTCTTGGAACACCCCACAGTGTACACACACATCTGACACTGAGCCCAGAAGAAACTGCTGCTGTCAGGCACAGCCTCATGGAGCCCAACCATGGCTTCCACACACTGAACCAGTGACCCCCATGACCTCATACTTGGGCACAGCCCCATGGAGACTTAAGCACATCTCAGTGGCTGGAGCCAGGCATCCTGCTACCCAGATCCCGGCATCAACCTCCCCCAGCAGGAGCTGGTGCAGGCAGCTCACTTCTGGTGAGTTGGGGTGGCAAGGGACAGAACATCAGGACTGGGCCTGCACAGAGGCAACCTCTGTGACCTCCGCAGCTCAGCCACTGCTGGCAGGTACCCAGGCCATGGGCACCTGGGGTGCTGCAAGTCTTTTTTGACCCATAGCTACAGGGTTCTGGTGCACTAGGGCCAGGAGAGGGGCAGAAACAATGCTTGCCAATGCCTGGCAGCCAATCAGTGGTGGTCTGGGTACTCCACTGCACTTGGGAGCTCGGGCAGCCCATGGAGCAAGCTGGGAGGTATATAAGAGCACCCCCAACCTGCAGGCCTGAGCCAGTGCAGGCAGCCAGCATGCCCCCACCCCCAACCAAAGGGGAAATGTGCATAATGTTTGCTACCAATCTAACTTTGTCTGCTTATAGAAAACTGCATAACGTGGATTGATTTTACCTCAGGCTTCTTGAATATCTGTACTTAGCCAGAGTATATGAGCAATAACACTGAGAATTACTATTGCTAATTTGTTGTTCTTACCTGTCCTTGTTGGTTTGACCAATAAAAACTACTATCCATGCACCCAGTCGAAACATAAAAGTGTACAGAAAATAAAAGCCATCACAGTATCATAGGCTTATACAAGGCTCATACATCTTGCTTTTCTCTTAAAATGAGACGTGACCTGCATGATTCTAGCCAGTAAAATTTATGAAGAACGTTTTTCATAATTTTCTTTTAGTTCTTTATTCTATTTTTAATGCATTTTATTTTATTTTTTCAAAAAAGAACCATATACAAAACGTTGAGGTCTGAAAATGTATTAATGGAAATTTGGAAAGATGGGGGGTGGTGTGGTAAGAATTGCTGTTTTTCTAAGATTTCTGGTAATGTCATTATATCGCTACTGATTTTTTTTTCCTTTTAGACTATTACTTACTTCGATTGAAACAGCACAACCTGAGATCACTATTGAAAATCCTGATGAGGTCACAATCCATCTGAAGCAGAATTTTGAGCAGAAAGAGAAGCAGTTGTTTCTGATGGAGAACAGTAAGTCTTCAAAGTCTATGTCCTTCTATGGGGAAGAACAATTAAGTAACCAGCAGTTTCTTTTGGTTCCCCTTTGGGCTTGGTATTTCCTTCTCTATTGTTAATGTTGTTATATTCAACAGTTCCAAAAAAAAAAAACGCAGCTCAAATAACTTGGCAAAAGCAGAGAGACCAGATCAAGTCTTTCTCTTTTGGGAGCCATTTGCCTTCATGTACACTAAATTTATCTTCAAGCTTTCTGGATTTGTAGAAGAGTTCAGGTGGCAGTACCAATATAATCTTAAATAACAGCTGTTCTGAAAGGGCCTTACATTTTGCTCAAGCTGAGGAACATTTGCATCTACAAACGCTCTCCTTTAAATCACTTAAGTGCTATGCATCACATCAGTTTTGCAGAATAGGTCTAGAACCAGAAGGACCAAATCATTAGCTCAGGTTCTGGCCCTAACATCTGTTAACCCTGTAGCAATTTATATCATATGGGTATATGGCACTTTCCAGATTGTATCAAACCCAAACTCCACCTACCCTCGTATTCTAGGCCAGCACTGACTGCTTTATACTTTCTGTACTGCTTTAGAGGAAGGTAAAAGAACCCCATGCTAACAGGAGGTGTGTTAATCTGCCCCACTCCCCTGTAACTTTACCCTTGTTCCTTATTGTTAGACATTGGATTAAAAGCTCTGAAGCATGAAGTTTAATATCCCTTCCAGAATTCTGGTTAACAATAACTGTTATAACTCTGGATATTCTTGTTATCCACATGTGGCTTCTATTTGATTGTTTGAAGACCAAGTACATTTATCAAAGGCTTTTATGGAAAGCAAAGAAAATTCAACATTAGAAGAGTAAGAGAAATTATACAATTTACCTTTATGCAGAGGTACTGCTAATATAGACAGGAGGGTTTTGAGTCACTACCACTGAATCTACAGATTTTCTGAAATGATTCCTTCCCAATTCCACTTCAAGGGACTGTTAATTACATAATGGAGCTAGCAACGGTGAGTGAAGTGGAGAAATAGTGGTGGTCTTCCAGGCTGTAGTTCACAAATGGGGACAGTTGAATCAATTAAAAAAGAAGGAAGATTGCAGAAAACATCAAATGCATGCTCTGAGCTCCTGGCTAAGAATTAAATGTGTGGGGATTTTGAGTCTGATGAATATATATTTAGTTTCAAGTATATCTTAATCATCATAAAAATAAGGGGCAGTTTGTCCCACTGTGTGCTTTTGGGCTGTTTAGGCAGTGCAAAGGGATCAAAATTGCCCCTTCACTTTCCTGTTAAGCATGCCCCCAGTGATGAGAAAGATGCCACTACTGTTTGAGAAATTCCTCTCTCTTCATAACAGGGAAATGCTTCTAGGAACATACACATCAGGGCCCTTTAGGCTGATCAAATTCAGTCCCCTGTGTTCATAGGCGACCATTTATCCAAAGAGTTCTAAAAATCATCTATTCTAATCCCTCACATATCATAACCACAGAGCACTTTATGAAAACAGAATCAAACATACCATTTGGTGTGCCACAGGTAAAACCTAGGGTAGGTAAGGACACAACTAATCGTGCCTGTGTATCAGCAGACAAGTTATTAGGCAAACACATGCTCATATGACCCCAGGAAGTCCCTGTGTTACATAGGAAGGTAACCCCCACAAGACTTTGCCAGCTTGACCTGGGTGAAAAATTTGTTCCTAACCCCAAATCAATGGTTCGTTTAACCCTTAGTAAAAGAACACAATGCTCTAGCCAGATGCCTGAGATGCTGTAAAGTGCTTGTAGCTGCTACAGTTAACTCTCCCATTTATATCTGTGGTTAATCTCTGATTCTTCAGAGGGAAGAAGAATGGAAGGGAAGGAGGAAAAGTAGATCCTCAGAAACCAATAAAACATCCATGGGGGAACAAGTAGAGCAGAATCCTTCCTGGTTCCTACAAATGACAAACAGAAGCACTGAAGCATGGAGATATTAGAATTGGGCAAAAATTACCTGCACCTTATAGATACGGGAGGGAAGGTCGGCAGATTAACCAAAGCACAGTATAATTCAGCCCAGGATCCTTTAGGGGCCACAGCCAGATAGTGTAGTTCACAACTACTCTGCAGTCAGGACAGAATGTCAGTGAATTGAAACCAATTCCCTGAGATCCTCTTGGCCAAGTATAAATTATTCATATAAGGGGTGTACGAAATGGGCCATATTTGATTTGGATTTGGATTTGGCCTGAATCAAGGACAGTGATTTGATTAATCGATTCCAATCGCTGTCCCCAATTCGATTCGGCCAAATCCGAATCTGAAGATTCGATGCTGGTTCAGAGAATCAGCAATTCAGCCATAGACACAGCTTTAAATGTTTTTTCTACATACCTCAAGGTACCAGGTGTGGCTCATGAATGCTGAGATGCTGGGGCTGATAGAACGTCCCACAGGAGCACGAGGGGCCCCCAGTGTGCCCAGTGGCAAACCTGGAAGTGGACCAGAACTATTTCCAGTCCACTTCTGAGTCTGCCAGGGAGCATGCTGGCTGCCCCCCCCCCCCCATGGCTTGTTGATTGGCTGTGGGGGGACCCCAGGTGCTCCCCCAGACCCAAAAGGCACTAATCATTAAGCCGGGGGGGGCAGGGGGGGTCCACCCTGCACACTCCTTGGCGGACCCAGAAGTAGACTGGAAGTGCTTCTAGTCCACTTCCGGGTCCACTGCTGAGCATGCTGGGGACCCCCCTGTGCACCTGTGGGATGCTCCATCTGCCCCAGCATCGTAGCATTCATGAGGTGCCTCATACCTTGAGGTATGTAGAAAAAACATTTAAAGCTATGTCTATGTCTGAATCGCCGAATCTTTCTGAATCTCTCCAAATCAATTCAGAGGTTTCCAATTTGATTCAGAGAGATTAAAGGGTCTCCTGATTCAATTCAGATTCGGAGATTTGGCCACCAAATGGGGCCACATCTCCACCGAATTGAATCAGCACCAAAGCTTTACACAACCCTAATGTATATGTATATGTGCACGTGTGTAGGTGAGGATATACCTCATCTTTATTAGCATCTTCCATTACTTGCAATGTGGAAATACATTTCCATGTTTAAGTAAATGCCAATATGAGGGTTTAGTATATAAAGCCATATGTTGTGAGGCAAATAGCTGAAGCCCAGAAGCTTCAGTAAGTTTCCTGAAGTGTTTACAGATCTGGGGTAATATTATTTGGTGTTGCATTTAGATCATTCTCTGGGGGTAGCATCAGTAATCTGTCTGAATTTCCATTACAGTCAACTAAAAAAGAAGGAAAAAGCAATTAAAATTATAATTAAACTGACACCGGAGGAACTGTGGGATGAAGAATATTGTAGGCCTTTTTTTCAGAAGTTTGTTTTTTGTTACCTTCATTCAAAAGATTTCAAAGGTTCTTCAAAAGGGAGATAAGTATTTTTTTTCTGAATTATTCTCTGAGCTAGGGTAACATTCCATTTTTAATCGAACTACTATGGTTTCCTTACCTGGGGTTGTATTCAGAATCTGAAATCTATGAAACTGAAATTCCCATCTTTATTAAAGATGGTATGATATCTCCCATTCTCATTCTTTTTAAGTCTGGGATTCACTGATTTCAATCCTAATATAGGTTTTTACATCTTTCTTCAATACTGTCCCACTCAGCACTTATAGATATGTTTATCAATGGCTGTTGTACAATTGTAGGGTTAGAAATGACTTCAAAGGTCTTGTATCCTAGTCCTGCATGTATACGCAGAATTCACTATACATACACATTGGAGGAGAAGGTGATTAGGAATAGTAAGCATGAATTCACCAGGGGCAAGTCATGCCTGACTAACCTGATTGTCTTCTATGACAAGGTGACTGGCTCTGTGGATGTAGGAAGACCTGTGGTGTGGCGTATCTTGATTGTAGCAAGGCTTTTGATACAGTCTCCCACAACATTCTCACAGGCAAGCTAAAGAAGTATGGTCTGGATGAATGAACTGTAAGGTGGATATAAAACTGGCTAGAGCATTGGGCTAGGAGGGTAGTAATCAATGGCTCGATGGCTAGTTGGCAGCCGGTATCAAATGGAGTGCCCCAGAGTTTGGTCCTGGGGCTGGTTTTGTTCAATGTCTTTGTCAATGACTTGGGAGATGATTGCACCCTCAGCAAGTTTTCAGATGACACCAAGATGGGGAGTATAGTAGATATGCTGAAGGGTAGGGCTAGGATTCAGTGTGACCTAGGCAAATTGGAGGATTGGACCAAAAGGAATCTCATGAGGTTCTAGAAGGACAAGTGCAAAGTCCTGCACTCAGGACAGAACAATCCCATGCACCAATACAGGCTGGGGGCTGACTGGCTGGATAGCAGCTCTGCAGAAAAAGACATGGGTATTACAGTGGACAGTAAACTGAATATGAGTCAGCAGTGTGCCCTTGCCTTGTTGCAAAGAAGGCTAACAGTATACTGGGCTGCATTTGTAGGAGTGTTGCCAGCAGGTCAAGGGAAGTGGTTATTCCCTCTATGCAGCACTGGTGAGACCACATCTGGAGTACTGTGTTCAGTTTTGCACCTCTCCCCCCAAACACAAACACACTACAAAAAGGATGTGGACAAATTGAAGAGGGTCCAGTGGAGGGCAATAAAAATGGTGAGGGGACTGGGACACATGACTTATGAGGAAAGACTGAAGGAATGGGGCATATTTAGTCTAGAGAAGAGGAGACTGAGAGGGGATTTAATAGTAGCCTTTAACTACCTACAAATATCAAGGGAAATAAAAAGTCCTTTTTTAGATATGTAGGGAGCCGAAGGAAAAGCAAGGGCAACATTGTACCCCTGCTAAACCAGATGGGGCAACTGACAACTGATGCCCAGGAAAAAGCGAACTTGCTAAATGGGTACTTTGCATCAGTTTTTCACCAGTTCCATGGGACGGCCCTGCCCACTATGGGTCAGGGAGGCCCAGGTGAGGGAGATTCCTTTCCCTCCATCGAAACTGATCTCATGAAGGAACACCTTGACAGGCTGGATACCTTCAAGTCAGCCAGCTGTGATGGGTTATACACAAGGGTACTCAGGGAGCTGGTGAGCATCATAGCTCAGCCCCTGGCACAGATCTTTGAGAGCTCTTGGTGCTCTGGTGAAGTGCCCGATGATTGGAAGAGGGCCAATGTCGTGCCTATCTTCAAGAAAGGGAGGAAAGTAGATCTGGCAAACTACAGGCCCATCAGCCTGACCTCTATCCTGGGGAAGGTCTTGGAATTCAAGATTATGAAGGAGGCCATCCTTAACAGACTAGCTGAAGGCAATATCCTGAGGGATACCCAGCATGGGTTTGTTGTGGGTAGGTCTTGCTTGACCAATCTCATTTCCTTTTACGACCAGGTGATATATCACCTGGACAAGGGGGAAAAGATCGACTTTAAAAAAGCCTCGATCCTGTATCCCATGATTACCTCTTGGCTAAACTGGCTAACTGCGGCCTTGACATCACCACGATCTGCTGGCTGGGGAACTGGCTCCGCGGTAGAACCCAGAGGGTGGTGGTCAATGGGAGCCAATTGTCTTGGTGCACGGTGATCAGTGGGGTCCCACAAGGCTCTGTCCTAGGGCCTATACTATTTAACATTTTCATCAGTGATGTGGACATAGGTGTCAGAAGTGGACTGGCCAAGTTCACCGATGACACCAAACTCTGGGGTAAAGCATCCACACCTGAGGACAGGAGGGCGATCCAGGCAGATCTGGATGGACTCATGAAATGGGCGGACGAGAACCTAATGGTGTTCAACACCAAAAAATGCAAGGTTCTTCACCTTGGGAGGAAAAACCTGCAGCATGCTTATAGGCTCGGTAGTGCTACGCTGGTTAGCACTACAGATGAAAGGGACTTTGGGGTCATGGTTGACCACAAGATGAACATGAGGCTTCATTCAGTGTGATGCTGTGGCTAGTAAAGTGAGCAAAACACTGGCTTGCATCCATAGATGCTTCTCAAGCAAATCCCGGGACGTCATTCTCCCGTTGTACTCGGCCTTGGTGAGGCCGCAGCTGGAGTACTGCTTCCAGTTTTGGGCTCCACAATTCAAAAAGGATGTGGAGAAGCTTGAGAGGGTGCAGAGGAGAGCCACGCACATGATCAGAGGTTAGGAAAACAGACCTTATGATGAGAGGCTGAAAGCTATGGGGCTATTCAGCCTGGAAAAGTGCAGGCTCAGGGGTGATCTGGTGGCCACCTATAAGTTTATCAGGGGTGCTCATCAGGATCTGGGGGAACGTCTGTTCACCAGAGCACCCCAAGGGATGACAAGATCGAACGGTCACAAACCCCGCTGTGACCGATTCAGGCAGGATATAAGAAAGAATTTCGTCACTGTCCGAGCCCTCAAGGTTTGGAATAGACTGCTGCCGGAAGCGGTTCAAGCACCCACTTTGACCGCCTTCAAGACACATTTGGATGCTTATCTTTCTGGGATCCTATGATCCCTGCTGACTTCCTGCTCCTGGGGCAGGGGGCTGGACTCGATGATCCTCTGGGGTCCCTTCCAGCCCAAATGTCTATGAAATACTATGAAATATCTGAAGAGGAGTTCAAAAGAGGATGGAGCTAGACTGTTCTCAGTGGTAGCAGATGACAGAATAAGGAGCAATGATCTCAAGCTGCTAGGAAGGTAGTAAAAGAGTGGAACAGGTGACCCAGAGAGGTGGTGGGATCACCATCCTTGGGGGCTTTTAAGACCTGGCTACAGAAAGCTTTGGCTGGAATTATATAGTTGGAGATTCATAGAGTTGGAAGGGACCTCAGTGCAGTGGGCCATCTAGTCTGACCCACTTCCCTTGGCAGGCAAGAAAAGAGTCACAAACCCTGGGGTCATGTGATCCGAGCCAGGTGTCTGTCCAGTCTCTTCTTGAAGAACCCCAAGAATGGGGCAAGCACCACCTCCCTTGGGAGCCCATTCCAGATTCTGGCAACCCTGACCGTGAGTGAAGAACTTATGGCTCCTAATGTCCAGCGTAAACCTTCTCTCTAGTACAGGGGTGGGCAAAATGTTGCCCGGGGGCTGGATGTGGTCCGCCAGGCCATTCTATCTGGCCCACAGGGCCCCTAAAAATTTTAGAAAATTAATATTAATCTACCCTGGGCTGCCTATCATGCGGCCCTCAATGGCTTACCAAAACTCAGTAAGCGGCCCTCTGCCCAAAATAATTGCCTGCCCCTACTCTAGTAGATAATGGCCATTGTTCCTTGTCATTCCAGGGGGTGCCCTGGTGAACAGATTGTCACCTACTTCATGTTGCTCTCCCCTTATAAATTTGTACACCACCACAAGGTCCCCTCTCAGCCTTCTCTTGGAGAGGCTGAAGAGGTTAAGGTCCCTTAGCCTTTCCTTGTAGGGCCTTCCCTGCAGGCCTCTAATCAGGCAAGTGGCTCTTTTTTGGACCCTGTCCAGGTTGTCCGCATCCCGCTTCAACTGCGGCATCCAGAACTGAACATGGTACTCCAGCTGCGGTCTGACCAGTGCCACATAGAGGGGGAGAGTTATTTCCCTGGACCTGTTTGTGAAGCACCTATGGATGCACGACAAGGTCCGATTGGCTCTGCCAACTGCTTCATCACATTGGTGATTCATGTTTATCCTGGAGTCAACAGTGACTCCAAGATCTTTTTCTGCCTCAGTGGAGCTGAGAAGGTCGCCCCCCCAGCCTGTAGGTATGATGGCAGTTCTTCCTCCCTAGATGCAGCACCTTGCACTTGTCCTTATTGAATTGCATCCTGTTGCTGTCTTCCCACTTCCCCAGCTTGTCTAGGTTGGCCTGGATCTGGTTCTTCCTCTCCAGGGTGTTAGCTGCACCCCTTAATTTTGTGTTGTCTGCATATTTTGACAGGGGGTTCCCACCCCCTCATCCAGATCACTGATGAAGATGTTGAATAGGACTGGCCTCAGAACTGAGCCCTGAGGGACTCCACTGCGCACATCTTTCCAGGATGACACTGATCCATCCACTATCACCCTCTGAGTGTGACCCTTGAGCCAATTTGCTACCCAGTCTACCATGTAATCATCCAAGGCAAATCCCCTCAGTTTATTTATAAGGATGGTATGGGATACCTTGTCAAAAGCCTTCTTGAAGTCCAGATAGATAACATCCACCTCGACTCCTGCATCTAAACAATTAGATGGTCCTGCCTTGAGCGGGGGGTTGGACTAGATGACCTCCTCAGGTCCCTTCCAACTCTCATTTTCTATGATTCTCTGATCCCAGGCAGATGCTGCTCCAGTCTCTTCTTGAAAACTTTCAACAAAGGAGTTGGCAGCTTTCCCAAGGTAGCTTGTTCCTTAGTACTACTTTTCTAAGAGTTGGGAAGTTTTTCCTTACATATGATCTAACACTGCTTTGCTGAAGTTTTAACTCTCTTGACTTGTGCTCTGCCCTCTGGGGAAGTGAAGAACAATGGTTCTCCCTCTTCTTTTTGCCATCCTTTGAAATATTTGGAAACTGATATCATATCCCCCTCTCAATCTCCTTTCCTTCAAACTAAGTATATGTTTTCCTTCTGCCTCCACATTTTCTCCAGTTTCTCCACATTAGACTGTCAAACTGTTGTTGAATTGCTGATCAAAAATTATTTTCTGATTCTCCTTTAGAAGTTTGCATGAGAGAACTCATGTAACTTCAGAGTTCCAGTGCACCCCTTGACTTGCATGGAGGAGCTGTCTGTGGTATTAGGGTCAAAGAGATGACAATCATGACAATAAGTTAGTGAAAACTCAAGGATTGTAGAATGTAAAATGCCATCAGCAAACAAAGGAAAGAAAAAGCTGAGAAAACAGTTAATGGGATTTGCATTGGAGTCAGACAGCATTTATAGAGTTTATTATACCAAAATATCTCATTTGGTTGTTTCATCATGAACCAAGTCTCAGGTTTATTACTACTTGTACCAAACAGGAAGTGAATGAAAACAAGTAAAGATGAGAATATTTGGGAGTAAGTTTGTTTTGCTACCTTCATAGCATAAATGAGCCTCTATCTGCATCTCATAAACACTGGAAAATGCCTGAATTATCATCTTTTCTGAACCTGTCTGAAATCATTGAAGCATGACCTGTTTTTTTCCCCTCTCCCAACTGTATGAATGAGCAGACAGCTGACTGCATGATTAATAGAGTTCAGTGCAGCTCTCACTGAAGGCAATTGTAAGACTCAAACTAGTGGAATTTCCATTAATTGGGCACTAGTGGTTGAGCTGGCATCCTTTCTTCACTTCCTTGTGCCAAAGAAATATTCAGGTGATTAGGGAACAAAATGTGAAAACTTTCAGGGCATCATATGCCACTGAACTCAAAAAGCCATGAACATAAATGAATGGACACCCATCATTACTCCCCAAATGAAACATCTCCATTGTTTTCCTTGTAGTCCTGTGAGACCACTTAGTAGAGAGTCTGGTAAAGAGGAAATTCAGTTGTGAATGGTAGCACAAGGGCTAGCAGGCAGATGATTATTCCTAAGAAGTGACACATTATCTACACAGGTGCATGGTGTTTCCCTTTCTTTGGCAAAAGAAAAGATACCCCAGTTTACCGTTTTGCCTTTGACAGGGTATTCTAGGGACAAAGACTCCAGCATGTCCATAACTTTAAACACGTGGGGCATGTCCCCATGAGCATACACATGCGGAGTGCATGTTTTCTGCAGGAGAAATAGCAATGGCATATATCTGTGTAGTTGCTATTTGTTCCTGGGCACACCCTTGCATGTGCACTCTGGCACATGCCAAATAGACCTGGGTGGGAGAGGAGAGGCTGGGGCCAGTGTCTGTGCTGGCCCTAGCAGCATACCTAGAGTCCTGGGGGCCTCCTGTGTCAGCAGTGGCACTGTGTTGGCTACTCAGAGCTTGGCCGGCAGCCAAAGTGTTGCTCCGGCTGGCCAGGCTCTGGTTTCCTGGAGTGCACACTGCTGCCATGTGTGCCACACCACTTTTTTCAAGGATGTTGTTTCTTACGCTGGGATCTCCCATTGTCAAGAAAAATCCACCACACTGCAAATTAGCAGCACGGTGAATGCTTGCACGTGTGCTGCTTGCAGTTTGTGGTGCCTCAAACTGTGCATGCTTGTGGGGATGTGCCCATGATGTTGACTTCAGCATGACTACTGAGGTGCTTATATCCATGCTAGATGATTTGCTGGATTACTGAACATCTCCCTCCTGCTTCATAATACAGAAAACATTGTTGTCGTCAAGATTATTCAATTGCATGGATTCTACAAAGCCTAGCAGTGCTGCCTTCTCTGTAAAATCAGGTGGTGAAGAGACAGCCACTGGTGTCAATGAAAATCCATGTGGCACCATCTCCTCTTTCACAACTGTGGATAGCACTGTACATAGCTGATATGCACCAGAACCACACTCATTTAAAAAAAATCAAGTTCTGAGATGTTAACACATTAGTTTGCTATCACCATCAGTTCCTGCAGCATTGTGTTTTTAAATGGAGGCAAAGTAAACACCTTGACTTACTGAAAACTTTTCTGCCATACATTTTTCATCAAAATAGAAATGTATCCAAGGTTTTTATATTAAAGTTCCCATGAAAAGAAATTATGAAATGAAGATGTTGTTTTGACTTGTTTTTGTATTTTATCACTTTTGTATTTTTATTATTTTTACATTATGTTGTGACATATTTTAATATGACAATATAATAGATTATTGTTTTCTTTTTTCAATGATTTTAGAGTGCTGTTATTAAGTCTGTGTCGAAACATCTAGCATGTCTCCTGTTTGTGTTTCAATTAAATGTTTTCAAAATAGCCGCACTGGATCTTACTCTCAGTTACTCTCAGGCCACTTTGCCCCACTCCAGAACTGAAAAGTGGATTAAAAAGAATATTATGTTAACAAAACAGCGTAACTAAAAATAAGAGCCATTGACTTCAATTGCACAACTCATGGTATGAAGATATGATCTAGTGTGCACATGGGAGGCAGATTTATATTGATTTCAGGCCCCAAACTTCATCCTCCTCTAACAAAAGGCAAATACTCTATAACTTCTCTAGGAAGATAAGATAATAAGAGGTTAGAAGTGGCATTAAGTCAAGGAATTCAATGGGAATTTGCTTGTGAATGGTAGGCTTCTTGCTGCTGTGGGTTTTATTCTGTTTGAAAATAAAGGAATCCAGTTATTTTCTTTCATTATTTCCAAAAATGTTTCAAGTACCTTTTGGAGGAACTAACATGTATTTTTCTATAAAGTGCAAATGTAACTTTCAATTGTTTCTAGGGGGAGGGGAAGCATATATAAGCAGTTAGGATGTACCTATTACAACTGCCTGCTCCTGTAATGATACAAGTTCGCTAAATTGCTGTAACAGTAACCTGAATAAAATAGGGTTAAAGTTGCAACGGTTTTGTGATGCTTGTATTGCATCAGGAGAATAGAGATGTAACACATGTTTTTCAGCACAAGGAGCTTTTCATTTCTTCATGAATGAAGCATATCTACACTGATGATATAATGGAACATACAGGCTGTATGTAGACTAAATGAGAGGCATGTGTGCACAACACTTTAAAGCGGGCTAAAAGCTTTCGCACCACTTTGATGGTGTTGGTGTTTGTACACCTTGGCAACGTATTGAGCATTAATTCCAGCCGCTGTAGGAAATTCCATGGCATAATGTGCCTTAAATGACTTCGGCTGCAGCAAACTAAAACTCCTTCGAGGAGTTTTAGTTTGCTGCCCCTATAGCTTTGGAGCAAAGCACCAGGCACTATGCAGCTCCACAGCTCTGCAGGAAGCCCTGCAGGCAGCCTGACAGCAGCCCAGGAAAACAGCTCTGCCCAAGAAATGTGGCAAGAGCCTGATCTCCCTCCCCACCCAGAGCCTGACTGCCTGAGCTGTGTGGGGGCCTGGTGCTTCCCTCCACATCCGCGGTGCCCCTGGGACTGTCCGAGCCAGGTGCCTGCGGGCGGGTGCTGCCTGGGGGAGCTGCAGCTACTGCGGAGGGAAGCACCAGCCCTCCCCTGCTGCCCAGAGACCGCTCTGCTCACTGGCAGCTTGCCCTCCCCTCCCTGCCAGAGAGGCAGGTAAGTCAGTGTGGTGTGTGCACAACATGGGGGTTTAATCCGCCTTAAATTGAAGCAGTGTTTTTTAAAACCCACCACTTCAATTTAGGGCCCCCGTTTCATCTAGATTTCATTGGACAAATTCTGCTCACTCAGAACAACTATCCCCTAATGATTATAACAGGGCACATCTACATGAGATATTTATTGTGCAGTTGACTAATTAAGTGCACAGTAAAGCATCTACTCAGGTGCCCCTGTTAGGGCACATGAAACACATAAACTCTACAGAAGGGTAATACTCATAAGTACAAGTACTATCCTGATATGGAATTTTTCCATGTGCAGCAGAGCATGTGTAGACACTGGGGCTGGCTGGGGCATAAGGGTGCTTCAGTAGGGGGGGCTGCCTGCTGGTTAGCCCTACAGTGAAGCACCCTTGTGCCGCAGCCAGCCACTCTGCAGCACATTGAGCCCTGTTGCAGCAGCCCTGGGCTAGCAGGCTGACCCTCTGCGTCCCCTGTCAGCCAGGGCTGTTGTGACCCAGCTCAAAGTCACTGTGGTGCAGGCGCATGTGTAAACTACATGCCCGGGAGCTTCCCAGCAGCAATAAACTGTGGAGCAAAAAGCTCCACAGTTGATTGCTGCATGTTAATGGTATGTATAGTGTGCAGGCCGGGAGCGATCCGGGCCCTTTTTGTGCTCTGCGCGGGCTGTGGCTAGCAGCCCGGACACGCGGGGTCAGAGAGAATGGGCGACATGCTAGAATTAGTTATGGACGCGTAATGGTTGATTTAAAGATTATTTACTTACACCGAAGATGGTCGCGGTGTAGGCTGGACAGTTTTCCAGGCACAGCTCCGATTAAATTCTTGTTTTAGAACTAAGACAAGCTCTCTCTCTCCCATGAAGTTTGCTAGGCTCCGTGGATCTTTTTGTGCACAGGGAAGAGGGATACGTTGAGGATTGCGCTCGGTGACGGGGAGAGGCTAGAGGCTGGTCAGACCCCTGTTGCCTGCTTGAAATGCGCTGGGTCCAGTAGGCTCCGCAGTGCTTAGAGATCTTCACACAGTGTGAAGTCTCCTCCTCCTGGTGTTCGTGGAGTCCTCCAACTTGGGCGGAAACCACTCAAGCTTTTTATATGGCTAGCAAGCCAATCACTAGCCACCACGTAGGAATAATTTAGAACTAGCCAATGGTGGGGCACAAATTTGAATACAAATGGCGGGAACTCTTTGCAACGTGCATTTCTGTGCTGCAACAAAGAAATGCACCCTGCAAAGAAAGCTACTGGTGGTGGGAATTCTTTTGCACCGGGGTTCTCCTCTGCAGCAGAAAACTCCACTGTGCAAAGAAGCTGCAATTTAGCGGGAACAATTTAGCAGTGCTGAAGCACACACAAACAAAAATCACACCCTTGGGTTGTGACATATAGATGTGCCCAGTGGTGTAGTGTAAGTCACCACTAAGGCTACAAACCGATGTTACATTTGTCCCAGGATAAATGGTTTTATCCTGGGACAAAATGCAGTTTCAGACAGCTCTTTTCTTGGCCTAGGGCAAACCAGTTGCCTTCTGAGACTCAGTTTCCTCATCTTTAAAGTGGAGAAAAATGATACCTCCCTTTGTAAAGTGCAGTGTAAGAGGAAGGTACTCTTATTATTGGACCATAGGGACATCTGGAGTTCAAACAAGTTTTCTGAAAGGAAATCTGGAGCCAGGGCAGGATATCTGAAAGGAAACTCTAGGGACTGCCAAACTGGAGTCCCTGGCTCTGGTTTACTTTGTATCATTGCTTTTTAAGTTACCAGCCCATTAAAACAGGAAGGGGAGGAATTTGAACTTTTTTTGAAGGCAGGCATGCTTAACAGGGAGAGAGAGAGACCCTGTTCAGAGTGATGATGGTGCTGATTGCTTTGTAAGCAGGTTAAAATTGCAAAGAGTTCCTCATTCATTGCCATCTTCCTTACTAGCCTTTTATTCCCTCTACCTTCAGGCTGCTATTATAGCAATTTCTTGATAAAACCATTCTGCAATTTGTGAAAGCCAGTAGGGCTTCTGGTTTATCTTTCTTCTTAGTACATTACAAATTAAACACCACAAGACTCAGTGATTTCAGCAGAATTTTAGATCTTTCCAGCTTTGATCACAAATAATGGTCAGACAAGAGATAAAGTTAGTCATTTGATGGCAGTGGGAATTTTCCATGAGCCCAGGAGTCCATTTGCTTAGAATCCTACCCAGGGACAAATAGGGGCTCGATCCAAACCCCACTGATGTAAAATCAAATACCACCTTCAGTGGGCTTTGTATCAAGCCCTAGGCATGTTATAAACTGGGAAATGTAATTCAAAGTCTGAATGTGATAAGAGCTGAGAATCAGGGTCTAAAGGGCAGTATACAGTATCTGTGCCATCATTATTTATTATAGCAAAACTATACAAGACAGAAGACTTTCTGTGTCCCAGGGTTTCTCATGTCAATGTTTTCCTTGATTCCAGCAGTCTTGGATATACCTGAATCTTTGTGGTTCCTCTTGTGTGATATTAAAAGCAAACAAACACATAAAATATCTGATAGACACCTCCTCCTTCCCTTTAAGTTATCTCTCTGGCTGCATAAAGACATTCAGGAAGGTTAGGAGGTACATTCATATCTGACATTCATAGATTCATAGATGCTAGGGTCAGAAGGGACCTCAACAGATCATTGAGTCCAACACCCCTCTGCCCGGGGCAGAAAAGAGTGCTGGGGTCAGATGACCCCAGCCAGATGCCTATTCAGCCTTCTCTTAAAGACCGCCAAGGTAGGGGAGAGCACCACCTCCCTTGGAAGCCCATTCCAAATTTTGGCCACCCTTACTGTGAAGAAGTTTTTCCTGATGTCTAGCCTAAATCTGTTCTCTGTCAGTTTGTGACCATTGTTCCTTGTTATCCCAAGAGGTGCCCTGGTGAACAGAGCATCTCTGATCCCTTGCTGTGTCCCTGTAACGACATTTAGGAAGGTACATTCAGGAACCTACCCCGCCATTGCACTCAGTCATTATCGACTCCGAGATGAACATGAGCCGCCAATGTCAGAACGCAGCCAGCAAGGCCAGCCATACCTTGTCATGCATCCAAAGGTGCATCTCAAGCCGATCCAGAGAAGTGATACTCCCCCTTTCTGCGACTTTGGTCAGACCGCAGTTGGAGTACTGAGTCCAGTACTGGGCGTCGCACTTCAAAAGGGATGTGGCCAGCCTGGAGAGGGTTCAGAGGAGGGTCACCCGCTTGGTGAGAGGGCAGCAGGACAATCCCTATGAGGAGAGACTGAGGGACCTGAACCTGTTCAGCCTCAGCAAGAGGAGGCTGAGGGGGGACCTGGTGGCTGCCTACAAACTCATCCGGGGGAATCAACAGCAAATAGGCAGAGCTCTTTTCTCCCCAGCACCACCTGTAGTGACGAGGAACAATGGTCATAAGCTGATGGAGAATAGGTTTAGGTTGGAGATCAGAAGGCAATATTTTATAGTTAGGGTGGCCAAAATCTGGAACCAACTTCCCAGGGAAGTGGTCCTAGCCCCTGCCTTGGGCAAATTCAAGAGGAGGTTGGATTATCACCTGTCTGGGGTCTTGTGAACCCAGCATTCATTCCTGCCTGTGGCAGGGGTCAGGCTAGATGATCTGTTCAGGTCCCTCCTGACCCTAGCTACTATGAAACTATGGATCTGGGGGAGTAGTAAGGGGCTTAGTAATCTTAGAAGACCAGGCATGGAAACAACCACTCTTCTACTACTTCGTTATTTTTCTTTTTAATTTGTTTTTTTTAGTTCTCCATGCTTATCATAGCCATTCCTCAGAGAGCGGTAACAGAAAAATGTTTCTCTTGCCATCCCCTTGCTAGTAATTGAACTCCATTTCCTCTGGAGACTGGATCTAAGCTTTTGTAAGTTACCATAGGTGCACTAAAGACTTTGTCAGCTGACACCAGCTGAGCATCTCACCTGATGCCTATGAACTATATAACTTGCAAGGCAATATTCTCTCTGTCCCTAATCTCCTGAGTTATTAATCATGCAGCAGAGCCAGAGATTACCAAATCTTTTAATAATTGTTGCTTTCCAGATCCAGGTAACAGTACCTATTTTCCACCATTTCTCTTTCTCTCTCTCTCTCTCTCTCTCAGAGGACCTGGTAACAATAATACTCTGCATTGCATGTCCATTTTGCAGCCATATAACTAATGATTGTCCTGATTTCTGTCTAAGAACTAGGTAACTGAAATCCTCTTCATTGTATATCTGTCTTACAGCCAGTAACAGCAGTACTCTACATTATGTATCTTTCTTTCTCTGAGTCAGGCAATTGTTATGCTCGTCTTTATGTGTCTTTCCTGGATCTGTAATAGTTTTCATTGTATCTCCTCAGAGCTTGTAATGGTAATGTTCTTTGCTATATATCTCAATGTCACTAGCTGATATCTCTTTAGAGTTACCTCTATAGGGTTCTTCCTTGTATATTTCTCACAACTGAGTAATTAAAACAGCACCTTTATGATGAGGATTTGAAAAGGCACTCTTCTCTCAGGCTTATTTCACTCACATTGACCCCAACCCTTGGGTCTGGATGAGCCACACAGTGCACAGGATATAGGATCGAGGAATGCAGCCATGCAACAGACTATGATCTATGTTACCAGGGCTGGTTGGTAAGCCCTCTGTGTGAGTTCAAGCAGCTGGGTTTGAGGACCTACCCCGAATGCCTGTAACACTTTTCATGCTATGTTATTGCATTTGTTCTTTATGCATAAGACATTCAAAAGCATCTGCTCAGTTTTGGTTGCCCAGCATAAACGGACCTGACTGCTTATGTGTAAAATGCACACCCTCTGAATACCAGGCCCCTCTAATGGGTCTTGGGTTGGGCACCCTAATATTGTAACTTTTGAAAATCTTGACTTACAGGTGGATTTTTTAGAAGTACATGGTGTTAGGCTAACTATGCTCATGTCGCAGTCGGTAGGAGGTTTATCACTGATGCCAGTAGGAGTGGCAGAAGTCAGGGTGGCACTTTAGAGACTACCTGTTTCAGAAAGGCCTGAGTTTTCATAGACAACAACCTACTTTGTCAGATGAGAAGAGTAATGCTCAATTAATAGGGAGAGCTTTTGAAAATCCCCTCACATGTTTTTGTTTTTGTTTTTTAAATCATGCTACTTTGACAGATTTGTGTTCTGGATGAGTTCTGTACTATATACTTCAGTCTTTTTTTTCCTGGCATTTCAAAAGCTATGCCCTCCTACATGAGCACCTTACTACATATACAAAACATTTCAGAAATAAACTCTTATTGCCCAGGAATGGGTATTCTTCCCATTATGTTGTAGGTGTCACATTTTATTTTTTTGAAATTAAAGTCTAAACCATCTGCAAGTGTCCTGTAAAGTAAAACTAGTCAAAGAGCAAACAATCTGATTTCTGGATTTTTGTGACTAGTTTAGATCTAATTGGGCATGTCCAGATGAGTGCACATATCTCAAACCTTGGCAAGGATCCACAGCGAGTAGCCTTTGCTTCCTCCCCTTCTGTATCCCTCACCCCTCAGGACCCTCTCTCTTCTCTTCCCCCTGGTATGTATGTACATAGTTTTTGTGCCTTTCTGGTTTTGCTTGGGTTTGTGCATGGGGGTGAGGGGGTGGGGCTGAGTAAATGGTGATAGTGTGGTAGAGGGTTTTGCATGGGGTACTGTGGGCACATTGCATTGTTGGTGTTCATTAAGTTTTGGGGAGAGGGAGGGAAAATAAAGTTACTTTTGATTTCACTACAGCCACACTGCCTGTGTTGTTGCAGTTCTGGCAGTGGGCAGGGATGGAGGCCCCTGGGCTGATGGCCTGGTGCTAGTGGTGAGAACGCCAGTGCCCTACTTAGGGGGGAGGGGAAAGTGGCCTGCAGGTGGGCAGTGATGGCATCATGCACTCTGGCTCCCATGTGCCACTGCTGGAAGGGGTGGTCCTTGCCTGTGACACTGTTGCTGGTTGGCTGGCTCTGCTGCAACTGTTGCTGGATGCCCCATGTTAGTCTCCTCCATCCACTGGGGCTAAAAGACCTCTCCCCAGGACTCGCATGCATTTTACGGGGCACATGCTGTGGTGCTTCAGTGCTGCCTCCAGATGGGTGATTCTGGCCCTGGACCTGGATGCAGTGGTACCGTTGTGCAGCCATGGCCCACTGGAAGCTGGACCAGGGGTGCTAGTGGCTCTGCTGGAGCACCTGAACCACAGTGTAGGTGGCTGTGATGTCTCCATCCAGGTCCAGCAGGCACGCAGTCATGGGGCTGCAGGTCTGAGGGAGCAGATGCTGTTGCAGGTGGCAGCAGGTTGCAGTCAAGAGGCAGTCCCCACTGCCAGACTGCTGCAGTGGATACAGGGTGCAGAGGCCACTCTAGGTTAGGGCTGCTCTGGCAGTCCAGCTGGCACAGAGGGCTAGTGTCCCCAGATAACAACTGGCTTGGCCTGAGACGCTCCTGTCTATTTGTATCTTCCATATTAATGTAGGTCTTAAAGCCCACCCAGCTAACTAATAGCCCCTTTGTGTGGCTGAAGGGTGAATGATACAACTAAATTTTTGTGACAACAAAAGCAAAAACAGAATAGGAGTGACATGGGGGGTCAAAGGGTCAAAATGTGAAAAGATGTTCTCCGGAGGGGGACATCGAGCAGAGCCCCCCTGGGCTGCACCCACTGGTCCTCAAAGGCATCCAAGGAGCTGGTGGATGCCACCCACTGGTGCTCTGCCTGGAAATGTACATGGGAAAGGGAGAGGAAAGTGGCCCCACAGTCTCTGGGCACCTTCCCAGCCAGAACCTCCTTCCTGGTTAAGTACAGGGCCCACTTGGCCAGGGCCAGGAAGAGGTTTACCAGGAGGTCCTGGGACTTGGTGGGGCTGTAGATGGGGTGACCAAAAACAAAAAGGTAGGGGGTGAAATTCAACCAGAAGCTCAATAGGAGGTTCTGGAGGTGGAAGGGTTGCAGCCTGGTGTACTCCTTGAGAAGCTCCTGAGGGCAAATAGCCTGAGCTGCTCACCAGGGCACCTTTGTATACTGCTGGGGCCAGCACAGGAGCTGGCCCCAGCCTACAGCTCTCTGGCTGGAGATCCAGGTGTAGCTGGGCAGGGTCAGTTTGCCCAAAGCTGCACAATTTACCGCCCCCCCCTCCCCCAAAGTGCATGTTCAGTCATGTGCACTGAGACACAAATCTTGGCACAAATTTGTGCCACTGCTATTAGTGTTGCTGCAAGCTCACGTCCCTGCATGTGTGGGCACACCCATTCAGTCTACACTTTGAATGAGATTTTATTGTTTACTGTTTGTGAGCCATAGGATCTAAGGATTAGTGAACTGCACTGGGAATCAGGAGACTTGTATTCTATTCCTGGTCCTGCTACTAACCTTCTGGGTCACCTTGAACACCTTTTTGGCTAGGTACAGGCATTAAAAAAAACCAAGATGGAATCAGTCTAAGTTACGTGGTTTTCTGTAAGCTGTGTAGTTTAGATCAGTAGTGAACAGAACACAGATTTGACCTTTAGTTGAGGGGACAAATCTTAGACTGGATTCTGCCATTTTTAAACCACTCTGGCTGCATCCAAATGAGCATGGACATTTGGTTTCCTGGGGTCAACTAGAAGTGGGACAACTTGTGCCACCTTTACTTGTCCCAGAGTGTTGCTCTGGTCGGCCAGACTCTGGTTGCACCCCCACGTGTGCCACTTCACTTTTTTTTGCACTTTTTTTTTTTTACCCCCCTGTGCTGCTCCCTTGCAGCACAGAGAACAGCTGAATGTACAGTACGTGGCACCACAGAGTAGCGCCACATACCATACTGCTGTGCTTATCTGGATGCAATCTCTATGTGTACCAGACTTCTGTTCTGTTATGAGTATAGACTGGTTTCTGATCACTTATACTGGTAAAAGTGTAATGTCTGTACCTGGCCTTTCTATCTGTTTCCCCTTGTATCTCTGCCTGCCTTGCCTATTCATATTTTAAGTACCTTGTAAAAACTCTTTTTAACACATTGCGGTCCTGATCTTGCTTGGGGCTTTGGATATTGATTAATGTAATGTAATACTGTTGTGTGTTTATGATAAGGAAGGTTTCACAAAATGCATGGTGAACAGATTGAAAAACTCACACTGGGATTTCATTAGTTATTATTTGCTCTTTGTTAGCTAGTCGTTTATGTGTGTGGGGGGGATGTTTGATCATTTTGGTTAGTTTTTTTACTAGAAAATATTTTCTTTCAGTCAGTTATAGCACAGAAAGATTACTGGAGGAGGTGTGTGATAGTCCATATAGTCTGACTACTGAACAGATTAATAACCAATAATCAAATTGGTCAGTGTTAGAAATGCTGGAAAATTACTTGTATATACTGTTCAGTGAATACTTCTGAATACGTGAAAGAAATTGGGGTTGGTTTATGAGCTAGAAAGGGGGCTAAAATTGTAACTTGCATTCTTTGTGAATGAGTCATACCAGTATCATGCCCTCATCTTTTTTGTTTTAATAGAAACTGAAATTTATTTTTTTTTGTTTTCAAATTTCCTTGAGCTTTAAATGATTGCAAGCCTAATTCTGAGTAAGCCTGAGCTAAGGAAAACTAGTGGCCCCTCTCTTTCCAGATACCTAGCAAAAGGCAGCTCTAAAATAAACTACATTTTAAGATATACTTTATCTTGCTGTTCTGAATAAGTATTGGAGGTTCAAGATGAAAGGTATAATGTGTAGAAAAGCAAGCGAAAGTGTCAAAGAAAATGTACAGATGCAACAGAAGATTATAATTAATGGAGCTCGGGCAAGTAGATAGATGCAACCCCATGAAGAACTCCATATGCGAAAACCACAATTTTATACCCAGCCGTTTTCTAACATGGAGTGTAAAGATTGCAGAATAATGTGGACAGCAATTTTTGTGTCCAATCCTACAAGATATTTAGCCAGTGGAAGTAGGGAACACTTGGTATCTTGCAAAAGGAGCTTTGTACCTTGCAAGATCTCGGGCCTTTAAGCCAAACAAGGCCAAGTGACCTCTCTGAAGGAAGCAATAGCTGCAGGAGAGAGATCAATGCAAAGAACACTGTACTGATTGAGAAGCCTCGTAATAAGACCAATGTATTGAATTTGTTTTAACCACTGAAAGGAAACCTTGTATCCTGGCTATATTTTTCAAATAGAAAAAGATTGATCTGACAGTGAGAATGTCTTTTGGATGAGGAGAGATTGGAATCCAGTATGAAAATTCATCATGATCTGATCTGCAGAGTACAAGCTGACAGAGGCTTACCACTCAATAGCTTATATCTATGTTTGATATTTTTTGCAACTTGGCAAATGAGATTTATAGGTGGGTGTCACAACCCAAAGTTGTGATTTTTGTTTTGTGTCTGCTTTGGCACTGCTAAATTATTTTTCCCGCTAAATTGCAGCTTCTTTGCACGGTGGAGTTTTCTGCTGTAAAGGAGAACCCCGGTGCAAGGGAGAATTTCCCGCCAATTTGTAGCTTTCTTTGCATGGGGCATTTCTTTTTGCATCTAAGAAATGCTCGGTGCAAACAGTTCCCGCCATTTGTATTCTAATTCGAGCCCCATTATTGGCTTGCGTTAAATTATTCACACGTGGCGGCTAGTGATTGGCTTGCTAGCCGTATAAAAAGCTTGAGTGGTTTCCGCCCAAGTTGGAGGACTCCACGAACACCAGGAGGAGGAGACTTCACACTGTGTGAAGATCTCTAAGTGCTGCGGAGCCTATTGGACCCAGCGCATTTCAAGCAGGCAACAGGGGTCTGATCAGCCTCTAGCC
>NW_005842027.1:1710867-1717736 GCF_000455745.1 Alligator sinensis | reverse complement strand
CAGCCTCTAATCTCTCCCCATCACCGAGCGCAATCCTCGACGTATCCCTCTTCCCTGTGCACAAAAGGACCCACGGAGCCTAGCAAACTTCATGTGAGTGAATTGTGAGTGAATAAACGGACCCACGGAGCCTAGCAAACTTCGTGGGAGAGAGAATAAACAGACCCACGGAGCTTCAACAACTCCGTGGGAGAGAGCGAGCTTGTCGTAGTCCACAAACGAGGATTTAATCGGAGCTGTGCCTGGAAAACTGGCCAGCCTACACCGCGACCATCTTCGGTGTAAGTAAACAATCTTTAAATCAACCATTACGCGTCCATAACTAATTCTAGCGTGTTGCCCGTTCTCTCCGACCCAGCGTGCCCGGGCTGCTAGCCACAGCCCACGCAGAGCACAAAAAGGGCCCGGATCGCTCCCGGCCCGCACAGTGGGATGCATAAAAACTTAATACATCTACGAAACTATGAAATTGGCCTTGTTGTCACTGGTATGTCTCCCTTTGACTCCAATGGTATTTGAGTTTCGGCAATGTTGAGTGCTTTTGGAGTTCACGTGACAAATGCCTTCATTGTAAACCGTAGGCATTGTAAACATTTGCATTGTAATCAGATGGTCAGGTGATATAAATCGGGTTAACCCCACAAAATAAAAAGAGCCATAACAATGTATCTTTGAAGAAGATCTGAGGCTCGATATCATTGTTGTTTAGTTACTTAGAAGAATTTAATTTTGAGGGCCCACATCTAGTCCCAATTGGGTTAATATGAGTTTTGTCTTGAGAAAGCAATTATTTACATTGCTAACTGGAGCCAATAGATAGTCTTCAGTCCTGCTGTATCTCTGTCAAGTTCAGTAATGTTCTACTTGCTTATGTCACTTAACAGAAGTATATTTGGCCTACTGTCAGATATATATTAAGAAATAATATTTAATACAACCAATACTCTTCAATATCTTCATCAGCGACTTGGACGAGGGAGTGAAGGATACTCTGTCCAAGTTTGCGGATGACACAAAACTGTGGGGAGAAGTGGACACGCCGGGGGGCAGGGAACAACTACAAGCAGACCTGGACAGGTTGGACATATGGGGGGAAAACAACGGAATGCAATTCAACAAGGAGAAATGCAAAGTGTTGCACCTAGGGAGGAAAAATGTCCAGCATACCTACTGCCTAGGGAATGACCTGCTTGGTGGAACGGAAGCGGAAAGGGATCTTGGAGTCCTAGTGGACTCCAAGATGAACATGAGTTGGCAGTGTGACAAAGCCATCAGAAAAGCTAATGGCACTTTATCGTGCATCAGCAGATGCATGACAAACAGATCCAAGGAGGTGATACTTCCCCTCTATTGGGCGCTGGTCAGACCACAGTTGCAGTACTGCGTGCAGTTTTGGGCGCCACACTTCAAGAGGGATGTGGATAACCTGGAGAGGGTCCAGAGAAGAGCCACTCGTATGGTTAAGGGCTTGCAGGCCAGGCCCTATGAGGAGAGCCTAGGGCACCTGGACCTCTTCAGCCTCCGCAAGAGAAGGTTGAGAGGCGACCTTGTGGCTGCCTATAAGTTCATCACGGGGACACAGAAGGGAATTGGTGAGGTTTTATTCACCAAGGCGCCCCCGGGGGTTACAAGAAATAATGGCCACAAGTTAGCTGAGAGCAGATTTAGACTAGACATTAGGAAGAACTTCTTCACAAGGGGGTTGGACACAATGATCTATTGAGGTCCCTTCCGACCCTAGCATCTATGAATCTATGGAGCAAATTTTCGATCAATATCTAATCAGACTAGCTCTGTCGAGGCAGTGTGGCCCAATGGGTAGGACACTGGACTTAGGTTGAGATCGGTTTTTGCTTCAAGCTCTTCCACTAATCTCTTTATGATGTTGGTCAAGTCACTTTATCTCCCATCCTGTGTTTGTCTTGCCATGGACAACTCATTTCATCACTGTTAAATGAAACTGAGATCACTTTCCTCTTTCTGTCTTATCTGCTTAGAACAGGGTGGCCAACCCGCAGCATGAGTTCTGCAAATGGCACAGAAAGTCCAAAGGAGGGCCATACACATGATTAGACGCCTAGAGACCAGGTCATACAAGGAGAGGCTGAAAGACTTGGTACTGTTCAGCCTGGAGAAGAGAAGACTCAGAGAGGACTTGGTGTCAGCCTAAAAAGTATATCAGGAGTGTACATCAGGGCCTGGGGGAGCATCTATTTACCAAAGCCCCCCAGGGGAGGACAAGAAATAATGGGCACAAATTGATTGTAGATTGCTTCAGACTAGACATAAGGAAAAACTTTTTTACAAGTCAAGTGCCGAGGGTTTGGAACAGGCTGCAGTGTCTTGATGCCCATCTTGCTGGGGTCACCTAACCCCAGCAGTCTTTCCTGCTCAAGTGCAGGGGGACTGGGCGCGATGATCTGTAAGGTCCCATATAGCTCCTAACAACTATGAAACTATGAAGTTGTCTCTGTGTGGGGTATACAACAGATCAGGGAAGGGACAAGCAGCACAGCAGCAGATAGGGCAGGGAGCAGGAGATCAGGCAGGAAGCAAACTGCAGGGAATAAAAAGACCGGTAGATTGGGCAGAGGAAGGGGTGGCACAGGGCTAATTTGTGGCACGCCTGCTAAAATGGTTAACCACCACTGGCATAAAGTGCTAACTTATTCTGGCAGAAATAGTTCCACCTCCGCTTCTGCAGATACAGAGCCTAGCAGACCAGAGCCCCAGGCTCAGCTGAAGACTGCCTGTAGCATAAATAATGCGTGTAATAATGAGGATGGTGATGATGGTTTATGTTAGACGTGATTCTGCTTAGTACTGTTAACCTATATTTATGTACATGGATTTAAATTGAGGATATATATGTGTTTGCTGATTAAAATGGGAGACACCAGACATGTGGAGCCTACTTTCTTATACAATATAAATAACAGGACCTTTGTTTTTAACAGCTGGAATTCAGTCTCAGCTAGACGCACATAGAACTAGCTTCAGGCAAGTATAACTAACCCAGCAAACAATTAGTCAGCAAGGATTTGGACCAACCAGATTTTGATTTGAAGCTAAGGAAAAAGAGCATTATTTATGTTGCACCACTGCATTTTTAACTAAAACCAGTCAATTTAATACTATGCTTGAACCAAAAAGTTGCATGCTTCATTCTGCCTTTATAGTAGCTACAGTAGCTATAGTAACTTGTGCTGCAGCAAAAGAAAAAACTACATATAAGCAAAGAAGATGCCTCAAACATAGATTCAATTTGTCCAGATCCAGAGATGTCAGCTAAGTTATTTCTAATTACAGTATTTTACAATAACTGTCCTCTTACCCCTTTCCCCCCATTTTTCCTTGAAAGTAAATCCAAAGCTAGTCTGGGAAAATATTTTCAGTTATAAGCTTATACCTGAGTTTAGCAAATTAGATCAGCAATTCAGCTTTGGAATCCTTTCTCCAGCAGATGATAGGGCAATATACTGAAGGCAAAAGCAAAATACAGATAGTAGTTACCAGTGTTAGTCTGAAGGAGGCAGGGCAGGGTGGAACCTTATATACTAAATAATTCAAAGATGCATAAACTTTTGTAAAGAGCAGCTTTACTTTGTCATAGCATCTGATGAAGTTAGTTGTTGCTAACTAGAGAAGGTCTCTAGTGGTTAGGAATCCTTCCTAATTTTTTCCTGACCACTTTAAACCCATTTATGCTTTGCCAGCATTGTTCTTTAGCTTAAAGAGTTATTTTTATCCCTGGGGTTTACCTCCCTGATCATTTATAAACAGCAATTATATCTCCTCTCAGTTTTTGATTTGCTAGATTAAACAAGCCAAGTTCTACTAGTCTCCTTTTCTGATAGGTCCTCAGTTCCTCATATCATCCTAGCAGCCCTTCTCTACCTCTTCCCATTTGAATATATTATTTTTGAGGACGGATGACTGGAATTGGACACAATATTCCAGACATAGTCTTACCAGTGCTTTATCTTAACTGGATAGAATACTTCCTCTGATGTATTTTTTAGATTTCATTTGTGTTTTTGCACAGCTGTAACCTATTGATAATTCCTCACAAAATGAACATGGACTAGGATACCCAAGCCCTTCTCTTCAGTTTTTTTTCTAAATACTGAGTTCTCAGCTTATAGCAAAAGTTCATGTCATTGTAGACTATTGAATTACATCATATTTCTATTACTCCAGTTCTCAAGGTGTCATCCAGTTTTCTCTGCGTAATATCTGCTAGGGTGACAATAATTTAGATTTTTAGGGAGCATTGGATCTGCAGCTGGAACAAGGCTTTAATCTGTGTCTCAGTAGAGCTGCTGGTCACAAGGCAAAATGATGTGTTAAAAATAACATTGCAAATGCTTAGGCAAGCAGTTTTCTAATAAAATCGTAGTGTTAGATAGAGCCTATTGTGTAAGAAGAACAAGATGCAGCCCACCAGCTATCATCAGGAGATAAAGCAGTTAAACAGCCTTGGAGATGGTGCTGAAGTCAGCAAGAAATCAGAAAGAACCAGCAAGTGACCGAGAGTACCCAAGTTCATGGACTTATGCATGCGCTCTTAGCAGAGAGGCATGTAAATGAATGAAATGCATAGGCAATTCTGTGCTGATGACGTAAACAGTAAACTGAGGAGGAGCTTGAGATGGGAGGAGAAATGGGTGGAACAAGAGGAGGGACATAGGTGGAGTGAATGTTAATATGTATGAACCAAGGTGTATAAATGTGGAAAAAACTATTATTCGGGGCACCTCCCCAGTTTGTTGGTTTTTTGGGAGCTAGTCCGAAGCTGTCTCCATTTTGAATAAAGCTGTTGTGAGCAATGTGTGCTGGTGTTTGCTCCGTGTTTGCTCTGGATAATGAGTAACAGGATCCATGAGCAATTGGACCATCGTCTCCCTAGTCGTTGGGCACCACATGAAGTCGGGGTCTAACAATATCCTGATCCACTTCTTGTGTTGACAAAGACTTGTGATTTTGTATCACCAGCACATTTCTTTTATTTCACTTAAATTTTCATTTTGGTTCCCATTATCCATGCTGCCCCTACCCCCATAGCCAACATCATTGTCCTTATTGAAAACTAAAGTATTAATTTATCTATACCTAGGTTTTCCTTAATCTTTATACTATAATCACTGCATAATGGCCACACTTCTTTCCTTGGTCTTTTCATATGATCTTGAAAAATGTTTTCTATTTGTGTTTGTATCCCTTGCAAAATCTAACCTGCTTGATTTTCAGCAATTTTCTGTGTATCCCTGCTCTTCCTGACTACTAAGACATAGATTTCTTTGCTGCTCCGTCCTTTTTTCCCCCAGTCCAATCATTCCTTCTCTGCTTTGAAACCTTCTTCTTGAGGTTATTTTCTTATTCTCATAGGAAAGAAGTGGCTTTTGTGGCTAAAACACTGGGACTGGGATCCAAGTTCAATTCTCAGCTCTGCTCTGTACTTTCACTCTCATCAGGCCCCTAAGCAAATCATGTTAATATCTCAGTTCCCCTATAAAGTTAGATGCAGTGAAATATTCTTTTACATCTTCCTACATCTGTCTTATATCTATGTAAAATGTAAGATTGTTTTAAATACTACATTATTTTAAATATTACATTTTAACATGTAAGGTTATTACAACTTACTACTGTATTACAATAATTGTGAGGATCAGTCAGAAAATAGTGCCTTCTAATTATTATTTTCTAAGCCGCCAGGGGCCAGCAAGACCATTTTTGTCTAAACACTTGAACCTCAACTTGAAACTGAAACATCCCATGCAAAGAGCTTGTCTCAGCAGAAGCATATGTGAGGAGCTGTATGAGAACACACATCATCAGGTTAGGCACTACAGAAGCAATTTCATCAGTTAGATGGACTGTGCTGCTCCATTCCCTGTACAACCCAAACCTGACACCCTCCAGTTATAATCTCTTTCATGCCTTGACTACAAGGGCAACATTTTCAAGGTGACAGTGAATTGATGGAGGCTGCACAACAGTGGTTGAGCAATAGGGACCATGACTTTTACTTGTGTTGATGTAATGGGGTCCACCTCTTAACAGCAGCTGTGGCACCTCATTAGGAGTCATACTGAGCCTGTTCCTCACTTGATCCTGCCAGGGGCATCACCTAATCTTGCCTGCTATGTCCTGTTGGAAAATTTGTCAGTTTGGGAGGCTATTCTCAGAAGCCATGAATGAGTTTCTAGGTGCCCCACTGTACCCTGTTCATTCCCAAGCCACCTCACACTGGCCTTATCCTTGACTCTGATGCTAAGCAGGTGTGTCTCCTTTTTACTGAGCTCTATTATTCTGTTCCTTCAAGCAGGCCAGGGGCCTCTGGCAGACCATTCCCACAACTTACTTAAACTCAGGCTGCCTTCCCTCAGGAATCCACGGGGGCTTTCAACCTTCCCTTTAGCTATTCCCATTCCTTGCAGCGAACAAACCCAAAACAGCAACACAAACATACCCATCCAGAAAGCATAAAATACTTAGCTCTCTATGGGTCTCTCTGCCAAGCTCCTTCCCCTTGTAAGAATGAGGGCAAAGTGATCCAGTCCTGTTCTGGAGCTGCATTTTGTGTTTCTTTGGTCCTTCTTTTCTTGCCCATGTAAAATAGTCTGTCTTAAAGGTACTAGTCCCTTTTCTTAGTAATGTGTTTAGGGCCTTTATTACTTGCCCTTCTTTCCCAGTAAAACAGGCCATTGATAGAGAAAGAAACTGTATTGAAAAATAACTGTGTAGTCAGTAAGAATCTACACATTTTCCATGCAAGTTTAATATTTTTTTCAATAATACTTAGCTGAGGAAAAAATATAGGAAAAAAATAGGAATTAATTTCTGACTGACCCTCTATCTCTGCT
>NW_005842027.1:1704904-1710836 GCF_000455745.1 Alligator sinensis | reverse complement strand
CTGAGGCGGCAGGAATGATACCACGAAGCAGGGTCAGCCAGTCCATGTTGAGTTCTGGTTTGCTGTAACTAAGGGGCTTCTCGTACCCAACCTAGTTTTGCAGTTTTCAGTGTTGCATACACACAGTCTCTGGAACCCTGACGGTAATGCTGTCAAAGGGAGACTCAGATATACAGACTCCTGGTGAATATATTATATTCAATAATATGAGGCAGCAAATGATTCCAGTACAATTCAAGATTTAAAATATAATTTATATACTAAATCCATCATTTTAGTTGGTCACGTTCCTGAGTGATTTCCTTTTAGGGCACCGAAAATCTATCAGAGGCAAGAATATCCAACTACCTGTGGGGGCACATTTCTCAAAAGACAACTACTCTCTCTTCACTCTCTCAGTTCTAATCCTCAAAGGGGATTTACAAAACACCTTTCACAGACCAGCCTATGACCTTCACTTTATCAACCTACTGGACACAAAAAATCATGGACTAAATATAGACATTGGCTTTATGGCACATTATAACCTTCCTACCATCTGTTACCCAAGAAAACCTCTCTACTATTTACCAGATGCATCTTATCACCAGGTCTACATTCCCTTCCTTCCCCCCACCTCCCCTCCTCCCCCCACAACCTGTTTCTCACCCACTGACTGTTTCAATTTGCATTTTCACTGACGGCTTTATTGCATACAGGCCTATGAATTCTATTTTATTTGATCCCATCCAAGAAGAGCTCAGAACAATTATTGACGCTTCCTCAGCCTGAAGAAGGGTGTTTGTACCCAAAACTTGCAAAAAAGATCTTTTCCAAGTATTTTAGTTGATCTAATAATAAGATATTTGATTTACCCGAAGAACCTTGTCTGCATATGTCCTTAGACCAACACAGCTACAACCAATACTTCCTTTTAGGAAAAAAAATCTATATTTGGCCTTACTGCAGATAAAGATATCTGGGACACTGAGTATACCAGTACAAACCATGAACTCATCCAATAAATGTGTCTTTTGACAAAAAGAGAGAATGCTCTTCCATCCTCACAAAAAAGCAGCAAAAGTAAACCAGAGTGTCTTAGTTCTGATGTTCTGTAATCAGAAACCTGAGAATAATATTGCATCATCACAGCACTGTAAAGTTTGTCTTGAACACTTTACATTTTCTCTCTTGCATGTTGACCTATATACACAATTAAATTTATGCATCAAATGATCATTTAATGTCTGATCCAAAACCTGTTCATGAGTCACTTAATTTTATTGGGATCTGGTTCAGGTTTTTTATTTTAGCTCTTATTTGAAGGGTGAAACTGCAGAGATATATTTGCAAAACCAGTATTACAGGCAAGCCAAATCTAAGTACGCTGGTACCTATCAAAAATAGACATGTCATTCTGTATTAGTATCACATTCAATTTTTTGTGTGCCATCTTAGTCAAGGACATCCAAAAAGAATGATGTACCAGGATATAACATCAATATCTCAAGACAAGGAACTCATAGCATTTGATAAAGTAAGCTACTACTTACGAAAGGTTATGCATCTCTGATTTAGGCTATAAGGTACAAATGTACTCTACCTTCTGCCTCACTGCAGACTAACACAACTAACTACCTCTCTCCAATATGAATATTTCCAGTCTTGTTCAAAATAGAAAAAAAGATTTTAAAAGCCCCCTGATGATTATCCATTATCTTTCTATTTGAATGAGAGTTTTTTCATAGATGGCATTCAGATATCATGATTCTTGTTTCAGGGAGAAAAGTAAACTTGTACTAACGTGAGCATCTTATGGCAGTAGCAGAGTAGAAATGGTAAGTGGGGAAAAAAATCAAGTTATAGCCCACATGATGAACTCTAAATGGCAGTGTAAAGAGAGAAGTTTTTTGGATTTGGTTGTTGGGTTTTTTTTAATTATAATTAATTTGAAGAGAATTAGTTCTCTAGGGGTCTTTCACTCCCCTCTCCAGAGAAGAAGAAAATGAAGCAAATAAAAAAATCCTTATGAATAATCTCAGTTTTAGGAGGTGCCAAGAAATTTGAATGCTATTAATTGCTCATGTGCAACCCAAATTCCCTTGTTTTCAGATTCACAAGGGCTTTAAAACTAACACAATGAACTAATTTCCCTTAATTCTTCATGCAGTATGTAAATTAAAGGAAGACCTATTTAAAAAGAAATATTATTTCTAGCCCTTGAGAAATCCTTTAATATCTGTTGACAAGTCTAAGTTTGCAAAGTAGAAACATACAAATTAATCCTGGCAGGAATTGGCTCTTCTGTCTCTTGAATGGCAAATAATGTGCTCACCTTCCTGGGAGATGAGGAGGATAGTGGATAAGAAAATTGAGCTAGACTGTAAAATCTGCTTTTTTGTTATCATTCCAACCAGTGGATTAGAATCAGAACATTGATATAGGAAGAAATCTCATAGTTCTTACTCACATGAATTACCCTGTTAATGTCATCTGGGCTATTGGTGGGAAGGCAGGCTATATTATCTACATGTGGCCATACAGTACTTTTGTTACTGCACCGTCATTTAGTACTGCCTTTTGGAAGTGCTAAAAGATGGCACAGTAACAGCCTGTACTGCACCGTGCCAGCCGTGCATGGTTATTTTTTGCCACTACATCACCGTAGCAACATACTATAACAAGGGAGCACATTGCTATGGTGATGTAGCAGTGGCATCATGGTTTTTGTCAATAAGTGCTGTAGCGTGTTGCTATAGCATTGTAGCATCGTGTGTAGATGCACTCACAGTGTAGTAATAATAGTCTCACAATTATCCTGAATCCTGATTCAGAATAATGCCTAAGCATGAGCTTTTAAATCCCTTAGCATATGCTTAAATATAAACATGTGCTTGAGTGTTAGCTATTATAGGGATGCTTTCCTAAATCAGGGCCCTAAACTGTTTGTTCTTTCTGGCTTTGATCTGTAAAAAGCATCCATATTTACAGACCCCATATTCTTACTCTCCCTAATAACAAATCATAGAGTCAGAAAAGAGATGATGTAATATCATTTATTGGTCAAGATATTAAATATTTGATAATAAAGAAAACATGTATTTTCAACTCCTTAACCTATGACTAATTTAGTATTCCTCATGGTTGAGAAGCCATTCCTAGTAATATTACTATACAAAAATCTGTGTTGAGATGGACTAATGTTTGAGAGTATGTCTCAGTAAAAAAACAAAAAACAAAACAATTGCTGGATATTTTAATTATCCCTAAACCAAGCCAAAAATTTCAGAGTTACACTTACAAGAAATTCAAACATGTTATGGTAACAAATGTGTCACTGAGGCACCCAAATAGCCATAATCCCTTCAGATCATAATGCAATCTTTTATGTAACATGTACTGTAATGTAATCTTCCATATATTTTTTTATGAAACATGCAATAACAATGGAATTATGGTAATGGGATTTAGTATTTGTCATCCCAGATTAGAGTAACCTGATTTTCTTCTAAAAATATGCTATATTTTTCCTTCATATTTGTTATCTCCCATCCCATCTCATTTCAGAATGTGGTCATGGTTCAGGTCTTGAATTCAGTTGTTGATATTATCACAGATATCTTGTGTGATGCTAGGCCAGTCACATTGTCTCTGTGTCCTTTGATTTCTGATCAGTAAAATGTGGACAGCAATGCTTGCCTGTGGGTGTGTTTACAAGTGCATTTAAGCACAACTAAATTTAATGCACATTAAGCAAATTTGGGCAGGTGTCTACACATGCAGAGATTTGGCACTAAAGTTAGTGCCAAGTCCCTGCAGCCCTGCCATGTGCTCCTAGGGGTTGGGCAGACTACATGTGCATTAATGTGCACTTTAATTAATTGTGCCTACATTTAAAATTTGCAAATGCAGGTATCAAATGTAAGCATTTGCAGGTATCAAATTTAGGCATTATTAGCCTAATTTCACCATGTTTAATGCATATTAAGGGTGTGCACTGTGCGAGCCGCCTCCCAATCCCATCCATGTCACCACGTGCGAGCCGGGAGCGATATGCTGACCCATCTTTGCGCATGCGGGCTGTGGCCAGCAGCCCGGGCACGCGGGGTCACAGGAGACCGTGCGGCGGCAAGGCACGCACGGGCTAGAATTAGTCACAGAGGCGTAGTGGTTGATTCAGAGATTATTTACTTACACCCAAGATGGTCGTGGTGTAGGCTGGACAGTTTCCAGGTTCAGCTCCGTTTAAGTCCTCATTGGAGGACTACGACAAATTCGGTTCTTGGGCCCCGGAGCTGTTAAGGCTCCGCGGGTTCGGCAATTTCTTTCCCACGGAGTTGTCGAAGCTCCGTGGGTTTGGTTCGGCTCTCTGGCCCCGGAGTTGTTAAAGCTCCGTGGGTTCGGATCTTGAGTATATAGGATAGGGATACATCTAGGATTGCGCTCAGTGACGGGGAGAGGCCAGAGGCTGTTTAGACCTCTGTTGCTTTCTTAAGAAATGCGTTGGGTCCGTAAGGATCCGCAGTGCTTAGAGATCTTCACGCTCTCCCTCTCGAACTCCAATTGCTCTCTCTCCAACTTGGACTCCAATTGCTTTCTCTCCAACTTGGGCGGAAACCACCCAAGCTCTTTATACGGCTAGCAAGCCAATTGCTAGCCGCCACGTGTGCATAATTTAACACAAGCCAATAATAGGGCTCAAATTAAAATACAAATGGCGGGAACTCCTTTGCACCGTGCATTTCTGAGATGCAAAAGAAATGCACCATGCAAAGAAAGCTACAAATTGGCGGGAAAATTCTCCGTTGCACTGGAGTTCTTCTCTGTAGCAGAGAACTCCACCGTGCAAAGAAGCTGCAGTTTAGTGGGAACACAATTTAGCAGTGCCGAAGCACACACAAAACAAAAACTCACAACTTTGGGTTGTGACATGCACATGTACAGATGCACCCATAATATATATTAAATTAGGCCAATGCGCATTAACACGTCTCAATTAGACATGCCCTTTGTGTCCACTGACCTTACATAAAGAGTGAAGTGTAATTTTATATAGAATTACATAATCATTCATTATAATGATTATATAACTACCTTGTCATATGATATCTGTCTTTGTTTTATAAATTCATAGATATTGGGGTCAGAAGGGATCTCAGCATATCATAGAGCAGGGGTCAGATGACCCCAGCCAGGTGCTTTTCTGGTCTCTTAAAGACCCCTGAGGTGGGGGAGAGTACCACCTCCCTTGGAAGCCCATTCCAGATTCTGGCAACACTTACAATAAAGAAGTTCTTCTTGACGTCTAACCTGAATCTGCTCTCTGTCAGTTTGTGGCCGGTATTTCTAGTTACTCCAATAGGTACCCTGGTAAACAGAGCATCTCCTATCCCTTGCTGTCCCCACCTGCCTCCCGATGTATTTGTAGATGGTCACAAGATCATCTCTTAGCCTTCTCTTGCAGAGGCTGAAGAGATTCAGGTCCCTCAATCTCTCCTTGTAGGGCCTTACCTGCAGGCCCCTAACCATATGAGTGGCCCTCCTCTGGACCCTCTCAAGGTTATCCACATCCTTCTTGAAGTATGGTGCCCAAAACTGGATGCAGTACTCCAGCTGCGGCCTCACTAGTGCCACATAGAGGGGAATTATTACCCCCCTGAACCTGTTTGTGATGCGCCTGCTAATGATAAAGTTTAATTTCCTATGACAGTGGTTTTTTGCTCTGTATAGGAAGAAGGTATAATATCTGCATTGCAAGAAAATAAAATTTGGTTTTGCTATAGTATACTTGTGTACACACATTCTGTGCATGTGCTTTTCTCTGGCAGGTTCCAACACAATGGACCTGCTTCAGAGCTTGCATGTAAATAAGTTAATTATCCAGATAAACTTGACCTGGATCCAAACCAGAAGCCTGGTGCATCATGTAATACAATAATCACAGTGTAGCACT
>NW_005842027.1:1696927-1704863 GCF_000455745.1 Alligator sinensis | reverse complement strand
CCATATAAGAGTCAAGAAGGATATTTTCATAGTAGTTAAGGGTCAGAAGGGACCTAAATAGGTCATCTAGCCCGCCCCCCTGCCACTGGCTGGAGCACACGCTGGGATCACATGACCCCAGACAGGTGTTCATCCAACCTCTGTTTGAATTTACCGAAGTTAAGAGTGAGGACCACTTCCCTAGGAAGTTGGTTCCAGATCCTAGCCACCCTAACAGTGAAATAGTGCCTCCTACTCTCTAACCTGAACCTATTCTCCAGCAGCTTCTGACCATTGTTCCTCATCACCCCACGTGGTGCTGGGGGAAATAGGACCCTTCCTATTTGCTGCTGATCTCCCCTAACGAGTTTGTAGGAAGCCACCAAATCCTGCCTCAGCCTCCATTTGCTGAAGCTGAACAGAGGCTGAACAGGTTCAGGTCCCTCAGCCTCTCCTCATAGGGTCTGCCCTGTTGCTCTCCAACCAAGTGGGTGGCCCTCCTCTGAACCCTCTCAAGGCAGGCAACATCCTTCTTAAAGTGTGGTGCCCAGAACTGGATGCAGTACTCCAATTGAGGCCAGACCAATGTTGCGTAGAGGGGGAGTATCACCTCTCTGGGCCGGCTTGAGATGCACCTTTGGATGCACGACAAGGTGAGGTTGGCTTTGTTGGCTGTGGGCTGGCATTGGTGGCTCATGTTCATCTTGAAGTCAATAATGTCTCCAACATCCCTTTCCACCTCTGTGCTCTCAAGAGGGGAGCTCCCCAGCTTGTATGTGTGCTGTGGATTCCTTCTCCCCAGGTGCAGCACCCTGCACTTATCCACATTGAAGCCCATCCTATTACCATCTGCCCACTTCTGTAGTCTGTCTAAATCTAATTGCAGCCTATTTCTCCCTTCGAGCATGCCTACCTCTCCCCACATCTTGGTGTCATCAGCAAACTTGGACAACCTGTTTTCCACCCCCTCGTCCAAGTCGCTGATGAAGATGTTGAATAGTGTAGGCCCCAGGACCGAGCCCTGGGGGACCCCACTATTCACATCTCCTCAGGTCGAGTACGACCCCTCCACTACCACTCTCTGGGTGCGCTCCATCAGCCAATTTCTGACCCATCCAACTGTGTAGGCATCAATGCCACAGTTGCTCAATTTATTAATGAGAATGGGGTGAGAGACAGTGTAAAAGGCCTTCTTAAAGTCCAGAAAGACTACGTCCACAGTGACACCATCATCCAGGGATTTAGTTACCCAGGGATTGATGGTAGGTGGATTGTATTTGCATCATCAGATGTTTACAAATGCAAGATCAGAGGTAACACAGTGGATAAAGCAATTAAAAGAAATAACAATGCTGGAGAAACTGATAGCCAAGCTACATATTAAACAAGAAGCATATGCCCAGTAACTAATATCTTAAAAAAAAAGAATTTGCCCTAGGTGAAATAAGTCTAGACAGGGAAAGCATAAAATTGGTGAGAAGCAGAATTTGACTGGACTCTGGTATCAAGACTTGGTGTGAAGACTTATTCAGATTATTATATGCAGTGCTGAAGGCAATTGGATTATTGACATGTATGAAGTAGACTAAATAAATCCTACCTCTTTATATAAGCACTATTATTAGCATCATATGAACCCTATTTTTTTGAGTCAGTCCCTCAATGTGTTAAAAAGTTTGAAATCAGAAAACCTCCATCCTAGCTGTAGGTTCCCAAATGCTTCAATAAGCAAATCTTGGGGGTTGGGGTAGGAGCACAGCAAAATCACCATTGATTACAGGAGAATTGCACTAGGGAAGCATTTGAGTAAAATGAAATCATTAAATAACAGTACCAGGTGAGCAGAGGAAGATTTGGCAGCCCAGGGAAATTGCTAAAAAATACAGAAAGAATTGGTAGGGATCCCACTGAAGTTCTAGTTGAGCAGTGTTGTTATTCCATAAACAAATCCTGCAGTATCCATAGCACTTGCTCCTGCTGTTGATATTCATGGAGCTGTCAATGCTCAGCACAACTAAGGATGATTGTTATTTTCTTTTACTTTAAATATGTATTATGCCCAGTTCTAAAGGAAATGACTACTGCTCTCACTGTGGGAAAGACTCCCTATAGCCAAACAGATGATAAGCTCACTATAGCGTTTTGCATAAATTATAGCATGTTAAGGACACATTAAAAAGAACTGTTTTGCCAGTGGAACAGAGAAATAAATTCCTCAGGGAGGAAAAAAAGTGGAAATAGACATGGGGTGTATGAAATTGGCAGTCCTAGTGATGAAAAAGCTTGTAGGCTGCCTAGAAATGTTGTCTGAGTTGTACAGCTATTTGCAGAGACTAGCTCAAACCTTGAAAGAAAGGGATGCTCTCAGGGATGGATCTAAGCATGGACTATTTATGCCAGGATTATAAAGCCAAAAATATTGTACTACAGATACCAGCGAGGTTTTAATAACTTCATGGAGGCAATCAAATCATTTGGACAGGAGCTTAGGGGCAAAATACATTGAACATCTAGGCTCTTCCAATAAGTACCCTGAGGTGGCCCAGTGACAACAAAGGGTGTGTCTACACTTTCATTAATGTGCAGTGGTTACTGCATATTTAATTTAGTACTCATACAATTAAGTACTAAATAAATGTACAATAACCAGGGTTACTGCGCAGTAGTGCTAGCAAACACCTTTTAGTGATGCTACTACGCAGTAGCGCTTTAGCACTGCCCATACTATGGCCCACTACTTGACAATGTTACTAGGCTATTGCACAGTTGGCATCTTATGTAGGCACTCCCACATTGCAACAAAGCATGGGATTACAGTTTGTGGTTAGTACATCAGATTGAATCATTGGTAGCAACAGGGAGTTGGAAAGGTCAACAGGAGCCCATCATTAAACACTAAGATTAACTTTTGAATAATTTTTCTCCCCCATTGCAGATACTAGGGATTCTGCTTCCTGTGCAGTATCCCTGCATATCCTTATCCTATAGAATAAACCTATAGGGTATGATAGAAATTGCTTTATAGATCTATAATGCATATTAAAGTAGATAGATTTATACAGCATTTTTATAGAATCCTATCCGACTTGTATGGATTCTGGTTGGATTTATTTTTATCCTTATTTGGTCTGTCCAGTTAGACTGGTTTGATAAGAAATAATTATTTAGACTGGTACTCAATTGTAGGTGTTAAATAGATTTCTTTACAGCAATCCTTGTTCCATTGTTTGAAGTAGAATGCGTGGTTTCAAACTGAAATAATGATGAAGAATCTAATTAATGTAATCTTCATTGCAAGACTTTGCTGAACATCCTGTGTGTTTCTGACCATGATGCCTTTTAGAGGTCTGTGGAGCCTTGCCTGTTACATTCATAGAATCATAGAAAATAAGGGTTGGAAGGGACCTCAGGAGATCACCTAGTCCAACCCCCTGTTCAAAGTCCATCCCCAAGTAGATCATCCCAGCCAAGGCTTTGTCTAGCTGGGTCTTAAAAACTTCCAAGGATGGAGATTCCACAACCTCTCTGAGTAACTTGTTCCAGTGTTTTACTACCCTCCTAGTGAGAAAAATTTTCCTTGGGACTGTGGGTCCCTTAGTATTAGTGGGAGTTTTTCCTAAGCAAATACTACAGGATCTGGCCTTGTTTTCTATGTAGCAGTCCCAATCTACTACTGTACTGTAGGCACTACATGCTAATAGATGGGCACTATAGGCAAGCAGGAGACGTGCATCCTGTTCATGGCTTGCTGTAATAATTGGGCAAGTCATTTCCCCGCCTCCCCCCTGACCCTCCCTTCTGTGACTCATTCACTTCTTTATCTGTTTTCTGTGTTATATTGTTAGCAGGCTGTTGTACACAGTGAGGTTTTGGCTTTTATTGAGACTTCAAAGTGCTACTTCAGTAACAAATCATAATATTATTGGAACAGCAAACATTTTTGCCACTCAATGAAGAATTATTTTCAATGTATACTCAAGGGCAGTGAATAAACATATACCCGTATTGCATAACCATATTAAGTTATGCATGGTCACATATATGGACACATTTCTAACTTGGCTTTGTAATTATTCCAAACGGTGTAGCAAGAAATTCTGTTTGATACTGGTGGAGGACGACACATAGCTAGAAACTTCAGCAGATGTGAGGGGAAGGAGAGAAAGGGAATGGAACAGAGAAAAGTAATTTACTAAATATTTATTTCAATGTATCTCTTTTAAGTAACTTGCTAAAGCAATTAAAAATTATTACATTTCAGACCTTTTAAATGAATACAGTCTATGAACATGTCATACTCCAAACATCATCTTTGTGCTTTTAGTAAAGTTACATTTTATTTCCTGTGGAATATACAGGTTTAGCCTTTTTTCTTTTTTGAGGGGAAAATTAATTCATCCAGTGAAAGCTAATTAATTTAACAAACAAATGTGTCAACCACAGGGGAAGAATATAGAGCAGGAGTGCTTCAGACAGTACATATACAGCATGAAGCATCTTTTGCACAGTTGACTGCATTGGGATTAGAGGGAGCAAAATTGCTTACTTCTCCAAAGATAATTTTTATTGCTGATAGAAGATACGTTTGCTGTAGTATTTTTATATATGGACATTAGTAAAGACCACTGAAATGCTGCTGATCTGCTGAAGCAGACCCATATGTTAAAGTAGTGACACAATGCCTTTCTCCCCTTTTCAGGCTTAAATCACTATTAGGTTACCCCCGCATTAAGCCGGTGTGACTCCATTGATCTAGTGGTATTATGCCATTGTAATGCAGTAGTAAATCTGGCCCCTGGTGTCTTTGACTACATTTTAAGATACCACTTCAACATCAGAACAAAAGAATTAAAAATGGAAGATTATAAATCTTTTATTTGTAATTCCTTGAAATAATGGCATACTAATTCTCCATTTCCTCTCTCCTAAAGCAAACTGGCCCACCTATACCTGAATGTTATAAATTTATGGTTCTTGTAGTCTTACATATTCAGGTGTGAAGTTGTTCTGTTTTTTTGCACTTGTTAGTATTTCAGATGACAAACAATGTGTACAGTGGTATTTCATCAGCATGGAAGAAGGGCCTGATTCTCTTTTGTCTAGCATCATGTTTCATTATTTTACAAATGCAAAGTGGTTGTAAATGCATCTGAATCCTAATGGTAGAGTTTTACAGCCACTTCACATTCACTTTTCATGTAGTTATAAACAGGTATAAATGACTACCAGTAACAAAGCAACAGAGTATCCAGCCTTGAATATTTAGGTAAAAATAATGTGTTTATGCATTCTTGTTCCTGGAGACCACACAACCCTCCCCTAACTTCTTCAGTCTCTTTTCCCTCTTATCTTTGAGGAGACAGTAATCATGCCGATGAGTTGCTTGATTACTTGGCAGGCTGCAGAATCTATTACTGTTGGAAAGAAAAAGATCAATAATGATCCACAGGCCTTATACTGGGCAGTATGTTTCCTGTTGTAAAGTCTCGTGATCTTTATTGGAAATACATGATCACATCCTCAATTGTGCAGAAGCAGAGTGGATGAAGCAAAGGTGGCTTTAAGACACTTTCCTGCTTTTTCTTGCCTGCCTCCTCACCGTTGTGGAGCTTCTAAGAGTACAACAAGCTCACCATATTAGAATAATCTGTGGGCTACTCTAATTTCTGCCACTTTTGTAATGGCTCCATAATGAGCAAGGATCAGAGAAGGTTCCCTTGCAGTAAATACATTTTGGAAAAAAATGCATCCAAATAGCATACACATTTAATAGTATAATCTCTAAGCACCCTGGTTTATGAGAAATATCAGATTTTGCAAGTTGCTATACAAATGCAGCACAATAAAACAGTCTTTACCCCAAATGACATTTGAGCCACGCTAATTAAAAGCACCTGAGCATCACATGTATCAGTGTCCCCCTGCTGAAAAAGTGACAGCGGGGTGCTTTGAACTAAAGCTCATTCAACGAGCTTTAGTTCAAAGTGCCCCACTGTCATCTTTCAGCATGTGGACACTGACACACATGATGCTGGAAGCTGCTGGACATTAATTTCCATGCTCCAGCAGACTTGATTAATTGAATCTGCTCCAACGCACTGGATTTACAGCGTGTCGAAGCAGCCTCCCTGCATGTGTGTAAGTGCCCTTAGATTTTATGTACAGTAAAGATAAATATCATATGACACTTTAATTATGCCTCTCTTCTTTGGAGATGAGGCAAAAACCCCTGGTTTTGCCCACAGTCTTTTGATATCAGTGTTGACTTCAACATCATTTTTGTTGATTTATATTGATATAAGTGAAATTGCAATTAGATGTAGTGTCCCAACACTTTTTTGGAAAGGTGCAAGAGTGCTACAGTCCTCAACATTGAAATATTCTTGGAAGTCTATTGCTCTGAAACAGCTGGAACTTTAGATGAAAATCAGCTCATTCAATTCAGCCTGCCTTAGCATGGTGCCACAGGTTCAACTTAACACTACGTGCAGTTAGAAGGCAAACTGACACATGTTCAAGCTCTTTAGCAGGTGTTATAAATCCCCTTGTCACATTGCAAAGTTGTTCCCTTTCAGGGAGGGTTATCTCCTAACATGTACTAACTCCCTAAGGCAGAGGGTTGGACTAGATGATCTCTTGAGGTTCCTCCCAGTCCTACTTTTCTATGATAATCTATGATAATAGGTCACTGCCTTCCAATGATTTGCAACTGTTGCAAGTTAATGTATAACAAAGCCTTTAATGGTGGACTGAGTTTGAAAGTCACTGGTCATGGTGCTAAAATCTATAAGAGCTGTTTCTATAAAATCTATAATCTGTTTTAACAGTTGGTTTCTGTATAATCCCTGGAACAATTCTACCATTTTCCCTGAGATTGACTCCTGAATCTGAGTACTTCAGGTCCCATTCCCACAAAAGGAGCTGCTTTGAAAACAATGTGCTTTTTTGTCTTTTGGGTTCTGTTGTTTGTTAATATTATAGTATTTTTCTTTCTTGGGGGAAAAATCCCTCTGACTTGTGGTACAATGAAACTTGACTTTCTGTAGCAAACAGCCAGTGGGGTAACTATATATTTAGTCAGTTTTGAAAACTTGTCATGCCGTGTATATTTCAGAGTCATGATATCTATCACATAAAGTTAATCTAGAGCTAAAAAAAGAAGCCAGGTATACACCTTGTGATCACATTAAAATATCATAGTAGCAATAAAAATAAAATGGCTTTCAAGTACAAGGTGTGTGATATTAAAATGTGACCTCCAAAAAAGGGTTGCAAGAGACAGCAAACATATTTCATGCAAACTTAGAGCCAAATACAACTTCTGTGGAGATCAAGAGTAGTTGGTTTACTTCTTTGGATAGTTACTTAGCCATGCTAAAAGAAAATCCATAACACTTGGTAACTGCATGGACTTCCTATGCTCGTCATCACTGTGACTATATTTAGACCTGTTTTTGGTCCTAGCTACAACAGTAACAAATTAAAGAATGTCAAGGGTATGTTGTAGGAGATATAAGTGTTCTGAATCACAGCCCAGGGGATCAGAAACAGGCAAGGTTAGGGAACCAAAGGCCTAGACTAGAGCTGGGAGTCAAGGGATCATAAGCAGGCAGTTCAGGAGGCCATGGTATATAAAGGACTGGGACATAAGGGGCACGTCCACACGAGTGCACACGTGCCTCTTGCCCCTTTGAGGTGGGGCAGCAGGCACGTGCGGGAACAAAAAAATGTTCCCTGTGCTGCAAACTTGCAGCGCGGAGAGAAAATTTGACCCCTGGATATCCAGGGGTCTAAAAAAAGTGAAGTATAAAAAAGCAGGGCAGGCAACCGGAGGCTGGGTCCTCCATGGAGATGCTCTGGCTGCCAAAGCATCTCTATGGCTGGCCCCTAGCCCTGGTGCTGAAAAACGCGGCCGGCCAGGCCATGTGTTTCAGCACCAGCGCTCCGGTGCTGGTGA
>NW_005842027.1:1695373-1696491 GCF_000455745.1 Alligator sinensis | reverse complement strand
GGGGAGATGGTGGGGGATGGGGCTGTCCCAGCCGCCTGCAGAGGGTTTGGGATTTAAAGTATGGTCGGGGGTAGAAAGGTAAGAAAGGTTTATTGACTTAACAAAAACACAACTACGCATAGTAACAAGACAAACAATGACAGACAATAGCAATTCACATTGGCAACTTATCGGCAGTCCCCTCTGATGCCTGACACACAGCAAGCTTCTTTTTCCACAAAGTTCAGCGAAGTCAGGCATCCCTGAATGACACTGACCAAACGGGTACCAGGAAAGAACCCTGGAATTCAGTCCTTGGGCTCCTCGAGGTCCACGGGCCCACTGATCCAGGCAACAGCTAACTAATCCTTTTCACAGAGCTGTCTCTTCCTTCTGAATGGTTTCCAGATATTCCAGCCAATTTAAAGCTTCTGAATGATACTGATAACGAATGACCACTCGGATTCCTTTTACTTCAACTGTCCTTAGACTGGCCAGTTAGCAGTACAAGCCTTGCATTCTTTTGATAAGGTAATATTAACTATGCCACAGGGCCTTACTACTTCAAGGCTTTGCTAAATTTACTAGGTCTTACTTTATACAAGGCCTCACTACATTTTAAACTTGAATTAGGCTTTTAGCAACAACATATAGCTTAATATCTAAACGAACACAGAAAAACACTTGGTCTAATCTTCATAGGGCCTTCAGCAAGTACCTTTATCAGACAGACATAATTTCAGCTGTCACAGGGGCCAGGTGGGGCAGCAATTGGGGGGCTGGGGTGGGGCATATGGGCCTTGCAGGGGGGGTGGTAGCCCCTGCAGGGGCCATTTGGCCCCCTGTTGGGGGCCCATACCCCTTGTGTGGGGGACAAACCACCTGTTGGGGATCTGAACCCCTTTTGGGGGTTGAACCATTTGTGTGGGGATGAACCCCCTGTTGGGGGGCTGAACCCTCTGTTGGGGGGTGTGAACCCCTTGTGTGGGGGCCAAACCCCTTGTGTAGGGGCTGAATCCCCTGTTGGGGGGCCATTGCCCTGTGGGAGGGCAGAAAAATATGTATTCATGAATTCATGAAACCTGTATTTAGAGTTCACTTTATTATTATGATAAGAGACTTGCTTTAACACTGTAGAT
>NW_005842027.1:1693677-1694566 GCF_000455745.1 Alligator sinensis | reverse complement strand
CAGCCACCCCGATGCCCCCACGGCTGCAGTGGATAGAGGGTGCAGGGAACTCTAAGGGCTGCTTCAGCAGTCCACCTGGCACAAGGGGTAGTGTCCCCACGTACCAATTGGCTGGGCCCCAGAAGCTCCTGAGAGCTACTAGCCCTGAGCTACTTTTCAGGACAGTTTTTATACTGCTGGGGCCAGGACAGGGCAGCTTTTTATACTGCTGGGGACAGCACAGGTGCTGGCCCTGGGCAGTGGCTCCTCCTGGCTGAAGATCTAGGAGGAGCCAGGCAGGGTTATTTTGCCCCAAGTGGCACAATTTGCTCCACAACAAAGTGCATGTCCGAGCATGTGCGCTGAGGCAAAAAGCCCTGGCTCAAATTCGCACCACTTCTATTTGAGCTGCTGCAAGCGCACGTGCTTGCATGTGTGGATGTGCCCAAGCAGTCACCTTGTTTGGGAATGAAGGGCTGCAGGTTTGTGGCTTTGCTTAGCAATCACCCACAGCTCTGTCCTACAGAACTATAACTGCCTGTTCCAAACCTCCTGGTTTGTAATGATGCTCTGGATCCCTGTCTCCTGTTTCTGAATCATTATTGGTTCAAGGTCAAAGGTGGGTCAGGAACAGGAGAATGAGATCCAGATCAGCATAACTAAGTAGGATGTTATTAAATTCCCCCTCCGTCTACTCTTCTCCATACAAAATCCAATTCTTCCTTGTGTCATAACCCAATGATTTTTAGTGCCTCGGCACATTGGAATTTTCCCACCACATGGAGCTTTCTTTGCATGTTGGATTTCTCAGCTGCAGAGAGAAAATCCCGGTGCAAAGAGTTCCCGCCACACGTATGCAAATTAGTGTCCCACTATTGGTCAATTCTAAATTATTCCTACGTGGTGGCTA
>NW_005842027.1:1692828-1693409 GCF_000455745.1 Alligator sinensis | reverse complement strand
ATCGACGACTCATCTCGGTTCGGTGCGAGAAGAGATCTCACTTTTGTTTGTTTGTGTGCAACTGTAACTCAAGCAAGTTTCCTTCCTGCACTGGGACCATCGGCAGTGTAAGTAAAGCTTTCTTTGTAAAACCAATACACTTCCGTGCCTAACTCTACTCCATCATGGAAAAACCCCACCCGATGGTCCGGGCTACTGGCCATAGCCTTAGACCGCCCTCGGTCCCGACATGGCATCACGAACAGGATGCAGGGAAGACACGATGGAGTTAGAGTTAGTGAAAAACTGCCCTTGGCGCAGTGGAAAATGGCATGTAACAGACGCCGAAGAATTAGAGGCTCATATTGCTTACCATCAGGCGGGTGGAACGGGTGAAAGGCCCATCAGTGGCTACTTTTCACTGAAGGGAGAAGAGAAGGAAGCACATCTTCACCCCGGAGCTTTCGGGTGTGTGATGGGTGGAGAGCAGGTCCTATTTAGATCCCGAGAGGAAGGGGGCACCGTATCCTCAGTCCGAGTGAAACTGGTGGGCGCAGTAGACCCGACCCTCGACCCAAAGTATACCCGCTGCCTGCGATATG
>NW_005842027.1:1669818-1692544 GCF_000455745.1 Alligator sinensis | reverse complement strand
GCTGGGAAAGAGGATCTTGAGACGCCATTCCAAGATGGCACCGAGCAAGAAGGGAGCCACGCGGAGGAGCCGGAAAAGATGGGCGAAGCTTCGAAAGAACAAGCGAGAATCCATCCAGCGGTCCTGCCCACTGAAGTGACGTCGCCTCTGGCGGCCCCGCCTTCTTGCCACGGGGAGGGAGCATTGAGCGGAGGAGAGCATCCGCCCCTCCTACCAGAATCAATAATGGCTCTAGCAGCAGTTCGCCCTGTGACAACGACCTGCCAGACAACTGATCCATTGAGGGCAGCTTGTACAACCACCTATCGTGCTCGTACTCGAACTGAGTTGCAGGAACTGTACGAGGAGTCAAAGATCAAACCTGAAGAGTCCCTAGCCGTATGGATGGGATGCCTAGTTGTAGAGTTTGGGTCCGATTTGTTGGACTTGGAAGAAGCAAGTTTCCTGATTCAGCGGGCCTCGTGGAGCGGAGGGCATGCCATCAACATCAATACAGTGACGTTCAACATTCATTGGCCCATTCTGCTTCTGGCGCTTGCCGCAGGACAAGTCGATCAGGAATCTCACGCATGGTATGAAAGGACGGACGGAAAAAGCCAGCGTGGAGCAGCTGTTGCTGGCCATAGTCGGAATCTCGTACTGCTCCTGGAACCCCAGAGCATGCGTACTGGGACTGACATCTTCCCAGCAGAGAGGGCCATGGGCTCACCGCTATCTGTGAAATCCTGGAACAGTTCCAATAAATTTAAACAGTGTGAAGGCCTGTGTTGAGGTCTATGGAGGAAAGAACACCGTCGTCATCCGGATTTTCCTCAACCCAACGGTTGGTCAACCTGCAAGCAACCTTTTGCGTCAGCTTTCGGGATTGCGCATCCTGATGAAGTCGAAAACACCCAGCGACTGGGAGCATCGATCTACTATATACCTGATCGAGGCTCAGGGTGCAAGCCATAGCGAATCTGATTATCAACCGTTGCTGCAGAGAATGCCCGAAGAGCGAATCATGTTTGGGTTCCTCATAAACCATTCTGGGCTCACCAAACGACAGCTCCGGGCCCGGGGAGCCGCAGGCCAATGGCAACTGGCCTATGAACTGGGTTTTCAGTATCCAAACAAGCTAGACGACGACTCCTTGATGCTGTCATCGACGTTTTTGTCTTGCTGAATGTGGATAAAACCCCGCGGTGTTTGCCATCTACTTCCGCGTCGGTTGTATCCACGAGCGTGTGAAAGAAAAATCGTCTAAAGCGGAGCCGTGCCCGAGCACCTGTATTGCGTGCTGTGAAAAGCGGGGAGCGCGCGCGGTTCCATGTAAATATTGTAATATAGGTTAATTTATCATTTTGAGGATTTTTCTTTTTACAGGTCCAGGACTCAAAGTGCGTGGTGGAGGGAAGTCCCGAGAGAGAGATGGAGAACATCATTAAAGAAGCGAGGACTGGACTTGTGACTTCGCCATGACGCCTACTGAAGTCCTGATAGTTTAATTTTTTGTTATGAATATAATTATGTGTCTATGTGTTAGTGTCGGCTATTATCTGGTTTGATCCTTAGAGGACAAACTTATTTTGTTGTTTGAATTTGTGTTTAACCGTTTAACTTATGAACCAGCTGAGAGAGCTCATAACGACTCAAACGACGCACATGTGGTTTAAAATTCCAGCTGTGCCATCAGCAAGGGGGCATGTCATAACCCAATGATTTTTAGTGCCTCGGCACATTGGAATTTTCCAGCCACATGGAGCTTTCTTTGCACGGTGGATTTCTCAGCTGCAGAGAGAAAACCCCAGTGCAAAGAGTTCCTGCCACACGTATGCAAATTAGTGTCCCACTATTGGTCAATTCTAAATTATTCCCACGTGGCGGATAGCAATTGGCTCACTAGCCATATAAAAGGTTAGAGCAGTTTCCTCCCAAGTTGGAGGACTCCACAACCATCTTGTGGGGAACTCTGAGCGCGCTGTGGAGCCTAGCAAACTCCACGTGTGTCTTGGAGGAGGACAGAGAGGCCTGATCAGCTTCTAGCCACTCCCCATCATAGTGGAAATTTGACGTATCCCCCGTGTTCAGCGTGCAGAGTCGTATATCGATGACTCATCTCGGTTCGGTGCGAGAAGAGATCTCACTTTTGTTTGTTTGTGTGCAACTGTAACTCAAGCAAGTTTCCTCCCTGCACTGTGACCATCGGCAGTGTAAGTAAAGCTTTCTTTGTACAACCAATACGCTTCTGTGCCTAACTCTACTCCATCGTGGAAAAACCCCACCTGACGGTCCGGGCTACTGGCCATAGCCTTAGACCGCCCTCGGTCCCGACACCTTGTAAGTCATATTTCCTTATATTCTAATTCGTTTTGTTGCTCTTTGCTGGACTCTTTCCAGTTTCCCCATGTCTCTCTTTCTGAGCAGTTCCCTAGTCCGTATTTGTGTATGGAACTGTCACATGCCAAGTTCAAGACTTTTCACTTGTCCCTATTGGATTTCATTCGATTGACTGCTGACCATTTCTCCAGCCTGTGCTGGTCATTCTATATTATGGCCCTACCCTGAAGTATCACTATCTGCAACTCACCCACTTTGATGTCATCTGCCAATTTTTTAAGCATGCATTCAATCCCACCTTGTAAATCATTAATGGAGCTATTAAACAGTACTGAGCCTAGGACAAACCCCTGAACCTACTTGATGCCTCCTTCTAGTTAGACATTAAGCTATTGATGGCTGCTTTCAGCCTGATGATCCCACTGTGTATCCATCTTTCAGCACCTTTTTCTATGTTGAATTTCCTTAGTTTGCTAATGATAATGTCATGGGAGACTGTGTCAAAAGCCTTGCTAAAGCCCCTATACTTATCTACTGTTCTCTCCACATCCATGGAATCTATGACCTTGTCATAGAAGAAAATCAAGTTGGTCAGGCATGACTTGCTCTTGGTGAATCTATTCTGGCTGTTTCTGATCATTTTGTTCTCCTCCAGGTACTTATAAATAGATTCCTTGATGACCTGCTTCATGATTTTTCAAAGTATTGAGGTCAGACAGACCAGGTTGTAATTCCCCAGATCTTCCTTCCCTTTCTTAAAGATGGACACTATATGTACCCTGTTCCAATCATCCAGGACCTTGCTCAGCTTTCGTATAGAAAAAAATATATTCTTCAGCTAAATCAACCCAGAGTAATCCATGTATAGCGCTTGTTTTGTACTGGAAACTGACTCATGCTGAGATAATACCAAAATACATACAAAGGCCATTGGCCAAAATGTACCAGTGAAAAATGACGCTAAAAATTGTCAGTGACATTGTGACTGTTCAAGATAGTCTTGTTGCTTAAGATTATTACAGTGAAGCAACTTCTGGGAAGTTGTAATATCTTCACATGTTTTCAAGAGAATGGCTAGAAATGGTCAGGGAGCAAGAAGATTCCAATAAAGGTCCACCTTCTTAGTTGTAGCATTTGAAATTGACTTAATTTTTTTTGCTTGTTACTGCCATTGATGACCTTTGTTTTTCTTATCTCAACTGTTGCTGAAGTGGCTATCAATATTTCTGCACAAGCATATTCTTATAGTATTTTCAATCATAATTTCCGCTTTTATAAATGTTGTGGAAAACAGCAAAAAGAGTCACTCAGCAGGTTTTGTGACATTTTTAATTTCAGGTAAAGAAAAGGCCATTTTCTCATGAAAACACTTTGAATCATTTGAATGATGGCGGGTTTTCTATTTTGCCTTTGTCAAAATTCAAAGATCCAGACAAGTTCTTGTTTGTCTGTTCAGAGCTCTCAGTGGAGAGCAGATCCAAGATCAAAGGAATTCCACCAAAAGCGATGCAGGTGACAGTGAATCCCTATGTTTATGTGAAGCACCCTTTTAAGATGATGGTTCTTTGCCTGAAGGTCTCCTTTGCTCATGTGGAACCTCTTGCAGGATCAGAGCCTTAATCTACAGTAGGGGTATCAAATTCACCTGGTGCTCTTGGACTGGATCTGAACTGCAGGGCTCCCTGTGGGCCAGCTCTAACCTGGGGCATGAGGGCTGCCTAAGTGGCTACCAAGGTGGCAGTGAGGGGGTCTGGCAGCAGCAGAAAGAGGTCCAGCAATAGTGAGTGGCCTGGGGGAGTGAATCTGGGAGCAGCAGTGGTGACGGCCATGCCCATCAGGACCAAAGATCCCTGAATTCTGTAGCAAGCCATGCTCCCCGCAACTTTTGGTGCCTGGTGGTAGGTTTGCAGGTCTGATAGGGAGGCCCTGCAGGCCAGATCTGGCACATGCAACCTATGTTTGATGTCCCTAGTTTACAGGCTTGTTGTTTTAATTTTGGGGGCGGGGGTGTGATACTATCCAATCCATTTCCTGCTGGAGGTGATCACAGAGTATAAAAGAGATTTTTCCTGCTAGTTGTATTTTGTAGTCCTGCCTGGTATATTTATCTTGAGGCCAGAAAAACAAACAAAAACACTATTTTAAACATATTTGTAGCAGTTAGGTCACATCCACACAAGCCCCAGCAAAATACAGTGTAATGTGATTCAACCAGAATATAATTAAATAACCAGTGTCTTATCTGTGTACACAAGGTTTTATTTCAGCAATGTCCTTCCTTGTGCACTGAGAGCGCTCATGTGTTGTGTTTCTCTGTCACAGTGTGGTACAGACTGGAGCACTAGTACAAAAAGGAAGAAAAAGGAACTAGTGAGACTATTTTTTGTTGGTTCTTTATTTGGATTTCTATTAAAGTGACTTTCTTCAAATGACTTTAGGTACTTTAACTGTAACTAATTAAAATAAACAAAAACAAGGGTGAAGCCTTGAAATACAACAAGGCAAAGCAAAACCAAAAACCATCTGCCCATGCAAACCAGCCCTGACTAAAAACATATTCTCTCCTGTAAGGTGTAATTTGCCAAATACTTAGATAAATAGCACTAGTCTATTTTGAAATATCAGTGATTCTGAAGCAAAGTGCTTACAGCACCCTGGGGTACCTTGAGATTCTTTCAAGGGTGCCATGGGGTGCTATACAATGTTAACTGTTATGTGAGCAAACTTGATTCACAAGATAAATGGAGAGATTTCAAATAGAAATCTATAGCCTTAAGAACATTCTGACCTGTTGTCGTTTTTCTGAATTCTTTGCAGCAGAAAAAATGAATCTGGTATTTTTCTGTAGTCAAAAACTGAAAGAAAACTAAGAGCTGGCTTTTTCCAGGGGGTGCTACAAATGTAATGAGGGGTATCTCAAATCTAAAAAAGTTGAGAACCACTGTACTACATCAGAAGATTTCTTGCACATCTTGATCTGGTTTCAAGTAGCACCACCTCTGATTCATGTAAAACTCCAAAGGGTACTTCTCTCTGGTATCTGAGTGCTTTGCATAACTTGAAATAAAAGCAGTCAGTATGCTTTTTGGTATAGAAAGGATATTCCAGCTGGATAGTTTGTTCTCCCTACTTAAAATCTATCAAGCCACCTGCAGATAATTCCAGTAATGCACTTGTACCTGCATGGAGACTGTATAACACCAAAGATAGGTATGGCACATCTGACTTTCTTTTCTTAAATAATAATAATAATAATATTATGTAGTTTTCAGATGGTGTGTGTAATCTATAGCTCTCCAGGAGACTTATGCTGGAAATATTTCTCCATCTTCAAGATAAAAAACCTGAGGCACAGGAAAGTGAAGTGACTTGACCAAAGATCAATCTTCTGGCCAGCAGCAGAACTTCGGATAGAAACTCCATCTCTTACGTCTTACTAAAGTGTTCTATCTAGTAGTCCTTACTGTTTCCAATAATGCTCAGTGCCTAACTGTATCATGTGGGTTCTGTGAAGATGGATTATTTTTGTGTATACAGAAAAAAGCAAAGCTTCTACCTTTGGCTCTAGGCAGCTTTGACAATATTGAAAAGTGTAGATTTTGGTGAGCCAAATTATAGCTGGTATCAATTAGTGCAGTTGTTTTGAAGTCCAGAGAACTATATGAAGTTATAACCCGCTGATGCTCTGGCCTTATGTTTATAGAGCATGGTGTATGTGGCAAAGACTCACGGTATAGTATTTGCAACAGGAGAAAAAAAGCCATTACATTAAAAGGACTCTCAAGCATGCTTGCATGAAGCTTAAACTACTTCAAGGGGGAGGCTGCAGAGGTAGTAACTTGCATTGAACTTGGGAAGAAGAGCACAGGTTGCAGGAGACAGGAGTTTGTATTATGCACCAGGAAGTCAGGCTGTGTGCACAAGGCCCGAATGCTAACCAAAGTTGCAATATCTCTGTAGGTGGTGCTATTAATAAAGAACTAGTTTAGATTTAGAAACATGAGGCCATATCTTGTTCCACCTGTTAAGTAACTTTGTTTCCCTGATCAAGTCCTTGGAAAAACAGTTAACACAAAAAGTGGATGCCTCCCTCTCCTTATTGGTGCATTCTTGTGACTTAGTGTTGAAGCTAAGATGATGGCATGTTACAAAAGTAGATGTGTTCAACATTTTTTCAGGGACTCAAGGAGCCTAGAAAAGGATTGCCTTTAGGCACCTCATTCCACCTAATTAACAGGGACAGGTAGAATAGGATTTGGCCCATGCTGTCTTCTCAGTTTATTACCCATCATGCAACATGTGAATAAGAAAACAGGGTGTTGCCTTCCTTTGCTTGCTGTCCTGCTGTCCAGGGCTCAGTTGGAGTGATATATACTGTACCCTTTCCCCTTCTCACCAACACATCTATACCACAGAGAGGTGAACTGAAGTCAGGGGAGCATACTCAACTATCTAAGGCAGCCAGCAGCACAAAGAATTCTTTGCAGAACAAGACTGAGCCCTAAAAGTGGATTGTATTATTATTGTTGAAGACTAAGCCCTAAATTGCTTGAGGGGTGGGGAAGGAAGTTGCAAGTATCTTTTCTGAATATGATTGGAGTTTGAATATTTTTATCCCTTGAATACTGATATTGTTGTCAGCTGTGCCTTTAAGCAGTGAATTCAACACCAATGCATCCCATTATGATTTTATGTTTTATTAAGAAATCAAACACAGATAATTACCCACTGGTTTTGGATTTTATTTTTTAATAAAAAGAAAAACTTAAATGCTTTGTGACAGTGAAAAAAAATGCTGTAAATGTAAGATTTCCAAAGTGTCTGGTAGGAGTTATTTACAAAAGATTTATCTCAGCGACTGGAGGATATTCAAAAATGACTTTTCACCTATTATCCTGTAAGCTTCCTTAGACAACAAAAAATAAAAAGACTGTCTCCTTTTTCTCAACAACAACATGTGAATGGAATAAATAGAGGAAATCCATTTTGCAAAGGCAGCAAACTTCTAAAATGTTGCAGGCATTGTTCCAAACCCAGTGTAGTGACTGCAGTCAAGAAGGCCACTAGAGAACAAACATTAATGATCACTTGCTCTTTCAGAAATGCTTATTCTCTTTCTTCTACCTTTTCCTTCTTCTCCAGACCATATCAAGAATGAAGACAGATGCTCATTTTTCAATTGTTTACTATTTGCTTTGTTTTCTTAATGGAAATTTACAGGACCTATGCCATTCTCATCACCACTTCATAGATATTATCTGCTCTCAGTGGAGTCAGTGCAGAGACTCCTATTAGAATCAGTTATAGCTGGATCAAGCTCCTGAGTTATATTTTAAATAAGGGTAAATAAGGGTAGATATTAAATAAGGCAACAGCAGGGCTTTAGCTACATGTTCTAATTTATTCAGCTGTATAGCTACATCCTGTGTTACATAAAGTCTCAAACTTTGAAGCCAAAAGAGGCCACTACATCTTTCAGTCTTATGTCCTGTGTATCATAAGCCATAGGATTTTACCCAGATATCCCTACCCTGAACCCAATAAGTTGTGTATGGCCAAAGCAAATCTTCCAGGAAAAGATACCATTGAGATTTGAAGACATCAAGAGATGGAGAGTCTACATTTTCCCTTGGCTCTTTGTTCCATTTGTTTGTTCACATGCTTTTGGACCACTTGGTTTTAAATGTCAGCTGTTGTTAGGCTGTTCCCCTCTAAATTATGGAGATTTTTAATTCCTTAGAATTTGTCCCTGTGATAGTATGTGAGACCACGTATTTCCTCCTCAGAACAGTGGGGCTAGGTATAGACATTACATTTTTACCGATATAAGTGATTGGAAACTGGTCTGTACTCATAGCAGAACAGAAGTTCAGCACACATAGACTGGTTTAAAAATGGTAGAGCCTGGTCTAAGATTCCCTCCCCCACACCCAAAAGGGTGAATGTGTGTTCTGTTCACTACTGATCTAACCTACACCAGTTACAGAAAACTGCCTAACTTAGATCAGTTCCTCCTTGGACTTTTTGAATGTTTGTACTTAGCCTGGTAAGATCAGGGAGGAGAGACTAAAGGCAGTCTCCCTTTTGGGCTTCTCCAGGGACAGGCAACACCAGAATGCCCCCACTCTGAGCTCAAGTGTAGACTGATGACCTACCCTTGAATTTGGTCTGTATATATGGCTGTGACAGAGCACCTTTTGGGTGTCTGTCACTTTAAGGGCTGGGAGTAGGCAACCAGCAGGTGCAAGTGGTCCTTGATGAGGCAGCCATTTTAGATCATTTTTCTCAGGCCAGGAGAAGCAGTCTGCTGCTGGTAGATGGAGCAATAACATCCAGCTGAGCCGCTGCTCCCAGAACACCTTAGAGGTAAGGGCAGGAGCTATGCGGGTGGCAGGAGGCTCCTGGTCCTAGGCATGATTGGAAACTGCACCCTTCCAGGGAAGGGTGGCATGGTGGGACTAACTGTGGCAAGGGAGTCCTGAAGAAGTGCCAGGCCAGTTACCTCTCTGGTGAAAGGTGGGTAGAGGTACCTTAAACCCCAGCACCCACCATCTGGTGGGTCATTGTGGGAGCAGGGGGCTAGGCACACCTGCTGAGAGGCACCTGAGCCCATAGGGGTGTAAGAACCAGGGGTAGGGGCTAGGCACACTTATAGAGAAGCACCTGAGCCCAAGGGGGTGTAAGACCCCAGGCCCTAGTGAGAGGGCAGAGTTGAGGCCAGGCATGCTGGAAGGAGGCACCTGAGCCTACAGGGGTGTAAGACATCAGGGTCCCAGTGTAGGGGCAGAGTGTTGGCCCATGAAAGGGCTGAAGTGGCCCAGTGAGGGGCTAGGGGTAGAGTCAGCCTAGAGTTTGGTGAATTAACTGGTCACTGCTCGGATGAGGGTCACAGAAGAGACCCAAAAGGCTGAGCCAGGGCCACTCAAGGAGTGAAGCAATAAGCCTGATGGCCTACATGGTCACTCAAATGGAGCAGGGTGGGGTGTATTTGACCCAGAAGAGGTCAGTGTGAGAGAGGCCTACTGAGAGCAAGCGGCAAGTCAGAGGTCCCAGTGAGAGAGGGGCAGGGTGAGTGTATCTCAGGACAGGGAAGTGTGCAAGAGGCCTAGCAATGAATTGAGTTTGGCCTGGCCTCAAGCCAGAGCTGTAACAAACTATGTCATCTGTGTTGCATGGGACATGATAAGGAAGGTTGGAGTCACGTAAGAGCCACCCTTGAAATCAGGGCGCTCAAAGGGTAGCCTCCCGCCTAGTACCATCTGTGAACTTATTTAACAACAAGGCATGGCAGGTGAGGTAGGCAGGTGGTTTGCCCATAGACAGGTGCTGGGACAGTACTGGGACTGGGCCTGGGAGTTTACCCCATCACAATGGCATAAATTAGACAAAAAATCCCATTGTCCTCCTTCAAACAATGTGCCCCTTTTATTCTGCCTGCTCCCACTGAAATTATGTCAAGTGGGAGTCTTTAGCTTAGCCATTTTTCTGAAGTAGAAATCAATCCAACCCTTAGGTTGACGAACAGCCCCTACCTATATCTTTTGTTGACACCATTTTTCCCAGAACCATGTCAACTGCTTTTCTGGGACTTTTCATTTTCTATGATTCAGTCATGAACATACAGCCAGCACCTCCTCATCCCCTTTAGGTTGTAAGCTGTATATTGAGAACTACTGATATGAACAGCATAGTTTCCTGTGGGTTTTTTTTAAAGTAGCTATTCCATCAGCTATTGTGGTGTCATTTTGGCTTGAGACTTGTCTACCTAAGGGACTAGCCATATCTTATAACTATGCTGAAATTGGAGATGCCTGAGCTGAAATCTCTTTGGGTTCTATGTAGAGGACCTGTTAGCAGGGCTGTGGAAAACCCCTTAAAATTAGCATCTGATTTCTTTTCTTGGTCCAGCAGATTCTTGGGCTATTCAACTTCTTGCATACAGCAAAACTTTTTATTTCTTGAGCAGGCAGAAGGTGGGATAGGAAGCCAAAGAATAGTAGCGACAGGGTTAATGATTGGTGGGCAGTTTCTTTGCTTGCTTCCTTGCTTGCCTCCTTCCTTGTGGCTAGGCAGAGTTTGTTGGATTACACTGATAAATTAGATTTAAAATATTAGAAAGGTAAAGTAATCAGATCAAGGGATGGGCACCTTTTTGGCTCATCTATGTTATAGCAATAGTGGGTCCTGGTAGGGATGGAGCTGATCACACATCACTCATCTACATCTGCTGACATGCCCAAACCTGGAATTATACTGATAAGACTGCTTCAGGCTCATTCTCAGTGACCACTTTCAGGCTAGCAGGAACAGGAAATGAGCCCACACCAAACTTGCTGACATATTTCCAGGTCTGGAGAGTGTGTGTGGACATGGGTGGGTAGGAGGGGATTGCTCAGGCCTGTCCTCACTGGGACATGCCACTACCATAGTGTAGACAGGCCTTTGATGGTGGTGATATTTAATATTTGTACTGCCAGCTGAGGACTAGGACTCTGAGGTAACAGTGTCAGGCCAGTATAATATCTAGCCAATAAATACCATGTATCAAGGAAAAATGACTTCCTCCTGCTCCATCCAAGTTGTCTCACTTGCATAAATATTACTGCCACATCCACTTTCCCAATATTTAGTATTATATTTCCCTAAGGATCACTGGCTAGTGGAGGTATGAAGAAATACTTGCTCCTACATAACATAGAAGTTACAGCTTAACAGTGGAGCACAGTCTAAGTGTGTACTGTCTGTATTCCTTCCTTCCTCTTGAAGTATAAATCCTGCTGATCCTGTTATCATAACCTTGCTTGGTCTATTTGTCTGCTGATTAGCTATTGACTGGGAGATTCTTTTTAGGCACTTGCAGAATGTTTTGGAAACAAGATGTAAGCAATAACAATTCCAGATGAAATCTAATGGTCCAAGAAATGCTGTGAAAAATCGAGAAAACAACACTGAATATTTCTGTACAGGAAAGATTATAGAAATATATCATTTGTAGTTGTGAAAAGGAACACAATTGTTCACTGTCACACTTATTCAGAACATAACACCAGATCTATATAAGAATTTGAGGTAAATTTGATGTATAATTTGGGAAAAGTGAGAATTATGGGAACCTGTAGACAGGATCCCTTAATTGACATAACTCCATTTACTGCAGTGTTGATTTACATGAAGTGAGGCTCTGACCTATCATTTGGTCAATTCATATTGCAACAGTACAACCATAGTGGTGATAGTTCATTTTCTGCAGAATTTTGAGACCTGAAAAATAAGTCATTTCAATTTTCTTTAGAAGAGGACCAATAGTACCAGCAATAAGTATTATAGATTTTCACGTGCCAGCCAGGAGCGACCACTGTGATCTGTTCATCTGATTTCCTGTTTATCACAGACCATAGAATTTCATTAATTAATTATTCCTGTATTAAGCCCATAACCTGTGGTCAAGTTATAGTCCGTCTTAGAAAGACGTACAATCTTGTTTTAAAGACTTGAAGTGATAGACATTATATCAGATTCCTAGATAAGTTGTTCTGATGGGTTATTACTCTCTCTTTTAAAAAAACAGTGCCTAATTTAGCCTGAATGTATTAGTCTCCAGCCCCAGTGATTAGATTTTCATATGGCTTTTTGTGAGATCCCTTTATTCTCTGAAATCAGCTTCCTATATATGCAGTCTGGAGTCAAGCTTGACCCTTTCTTCATGCCCACACAAGGCCTGAAAGCAGTCAAGCCACTGTGGGTCTGTTCTGCTGGGAGATAATGGTATGGTTAGACTGTGCAGACTGTGGAGAACTGCATTCCTAAAAACTACTGATCAATGATTCTTGTTGGCACACTGCAGCAATCTTGAGGTGCATTTTGCACCTACCTGGAAGTTTTATAAAGGGTGCCTAGCTCTGTGAAGCCTCTTTGGAAACCTATCAAAAAACATGTTGGATTGGATTTCTAGTCTCCTTATTGAACCAGCTAGGGCTTTAAGCCTGTACAGCCAGACTGTAGTTTCCTTGTTAATGTTGAATAATACTTCAGAACTTCACCAGTTTTGATAGGACTCTTGGTGTAGTAAGGCATTACTCAAGCTGAGTAAGGATATCAGCATCTAGTCCAATGAGTGTCAAATAACTAGATTTCTATATTTAATTTATTTGTTGCTATCCTTCCTATGTATTGTAAAGGACACATAGGAAGCACAGCAAGAAACCAGCCTGGCTAAGCAGCAAACTGTTCAGTGAATTGAAACTCAAAAAGGAATCCTGCAAAAAGTTGACACTTGGCTATGTTAGTTGGTATAAGAGTATCACACAGGCCTACAGGGAGAAAATCAGTAAAGCTAAAGTATGGATTCAACTAACAGGGGACATAAAAAGCAACATAAAACCATCCTACAACTATGCTATAAGTAAGAGGAAGACCAAGGAAAGTGGAGATCCCTCAGTGAATAGGGAAGGCTGCCTAGTGACAGATGATGTGGAGAAGGCTGAAGTATTTATTTGTGTAAACTGAAGTAAAAAAAAAAAGCATTCATTGAGTGCAGTTAGCAACATGAATATGGGAGGATGTAATCAGCCTAGAGTAGGGGAAAAATGGGTTAGAGATTACTTAGACATGCTGAATATTTTCAAGTCAGCACAGCAGGACAAGAAGTATCCCATAGTACTCAAGGAATTGGCTGAAGTAATTTCAGAGTCATTGGTTATTTTCTCTGAGAGCTTGTAGAGAACATAGGGAAATAGGGCTAGAAGGGAATTCATGAGGTTATCTAGCCTAGTCCCCTGCTCACAGCAGAATCATCCCTTACTAAACCGTCCTAGCCAAGTGTCTGTCTAAATTTCTGCTCATGAAAATGTCAAGGGATGGAGATTCTACAACTTCACTAGGTAGCCTGTTTCAATGCTTAACCACCCTCATAGTCAGAAAGTTCCTCCTGCAGTCCAACCTAAATTTCCTCTGCTTCAGTTTGAGACCATACATAGCTCCAACTCTTGTCCCTTAAAACCAACAAAAAGTAGTCTTTCCTCTTTGTAAATACCCATTAGGGATTTGAAGACTGTTATCCATCCCTGCACCCCCGCCTCTTTTCTTCGGACTAAATAATCCTAGATTCATAGATTCATAGATGCTAGGGTCCAAAAGGACCTCAACAGATCATTGAGTCTGACCCCCTGCCGAGGCAGAAAGAGTGCTGGGGTCAGATGACCCCAGCCAGATGCCTGTCCAGCCTTCTTTTAAAGACCCCCAAGGTAGAGGAGAGCACCACCCCCCATGGAAGCCCATTCCAAATTTTGGCCACTCTTACCATGAGGAAGTTTTTCCTGATATCTAGCCTAAATCTGCTCTCTGTCAGTTTGTGACCATTGTTCCTTATTCCTGGTGAACAGAGCATCTCCGATCCCTTGCTGCGTCCCCCTAATGAATTTGTAGGTGGCCACAAGATCAACTCTCAGCCTTCTCTTGCGGAGGCTGAAGAGGCCCAGGTCCCTCAGTCTCTCCTCATAGGGCTTCTCCTGTAAGCCCCTAACCATATGAGTGGCCCTCCCCGGACCCTCTCAAGTCTATCAACATCCTAAATATCCAAGACTGATCTTTCAGTCTTTTCTCATAAGTAATGCTTCTGAGGCTTCTAATAATTTTTGTCACTGTTCACTTGACTGTTTCCCATCTGTCTCCATGTTCATTGAAGTGTGTGGCGTATCATCATGGATATTCCAGGTGAGGGTTATCTAGTAGCTGCCCCTGCTTGTGAAGATTTAAGTAAAAAAATGCATTAAGTACTTCAGCCTTCTCTGCATCATCCATAATTACATTGCCTTTTGAAACTATGGTTTCTTTGGTTTTCTTACTTTTGACATGTAGAATCCTTTTTTATTGCCTTTTATGTCCCTTACCAGTTTTATCTCAAATTGTGCCTTAGCCATTCGTGCCTTAGCCATTCTTATTTTCTCTCTGCATGCCCACAGGATACTCTTATACTCTTTCCTATTAATATGAGAAATTTTCCACTTTTTGTTGGATTCATTTTTGAGTTCCAACTCATTGAAGAGATTGCTTGTTCACTAGGCTCGTCTACTGTTGCACTTACCTTTCTTCCATCTCATTGGAATAGCTTGCTCTTGGGCCCTTAATATGGCTTGCTTAATGTATAGTCAGCTTCCTGGATTCCTTTGCCCCTCAAGACTTGCTTCCAGGGGACCCTGCCTATTAGTCCCCTAAATTAGTTAAAGTCTATTTTGTTGATTGGGTGAGATTTCAGATGACTGGAAAGGCATAAATATGGTGCCTGTGTTTAAGAATGGAAGAAGGATCTAGGGAATTGCAGCCTGATCAGTTTGATCTTGATACTTGGAAATATCATGAAGCAGGTGATCAAGTAATCTCTTTGTAAGGACCTATACCAGTGATTCTCAGCTGGGATGCTATGACACCTTTGGGTACAATGATGTCCTTTTAAAGGTGCTACCAGGTGGAACTTCCCTTCTGTGCATCTGTTTCTGGGACACACCATATGGGGCTGGACTGGGGAGTGGCTGCAGCAGGAGGGAGCATCCTGCTGCTTCCTGCCCTAACAAGAGGGGTCACTTTAAAGCTACCCATGATGAGAGCCCAGGTTGGTGATGTTACCACCACAGACAGGATACAGTAAATGCCACCCCTGCCTCTGAGCTTTCCAGTGGGTAAGACACATCCCCAGATCTTTATGTATGGAGGCAAAGGGGTAGGGTGTGTCTCCCTTGCATGGGGAAAAGGAGGAGCCTGCATCCTCAGAGGGTGCCCCTACATTCAGAAAAGTTATAGAAGGGTACCTTGAGTCTAAAAACATTGAAAACCACTGAGGAGGATTCCAAGGTGATAAGAAACAACCAACATGGATTTGTCAACAGCAAATTATGCTATACTGATTGTTTTCCTTTTACAACAAGGAAATGGACTTGGCCAATAGGATAGGACAGTGGATAAAATATACATTGACTTCCATGGTATTCTCATTAGGGAAATAAGAAAATACAGTGCAGAAAAGTGCTGGAAAGTGAATACATACCTGATTGGGATCATCATGCCCCAAAAGTAGTGGCTCAAATGTCTAATTGGGAGGTGGTATTGAATGGGGCTCTTCTAGGGGGTCTCTCTTGGATCCTATACTGTTTAATATCTTCACTGAGCAATCTATAGGATAAGACTGAATGCATACTTAATTAATTTACAGATGACACCAAACTGGATGGAGTTGCGAATACTCTGGAGGACAGGATTCAGATTCAGAATGACCTTGATAAACTAGCAAAATGGTCCAAAATTAATCAAACGAAATTCAATAGGAAGTGAAAAGTCCTACACTTAGGCCAGAACAATTGCATTCACAAATCTAGACTGGGGAATAATTGACTGGGCTGCAGTAGTTAACTAAAATGCCTGGGAGTATGCAAGCAGAATATGAGTCAACAGTGTGCTCCTGTTGCGAAAAAAAAAGAGCCAATATCATACTGGCTTGTATTAACAGAGCTGTTGCTTGAAAGTCATAGGAAATGATTCTTTCACTCTGTTCAGTGCCAGCTGGGCCTCACCTGGAGTACTGTGCCCAGTTTGGGTCATTGCACCTCAAGAAAGGTGTAAACAAATTAGAAAAAGTCAAGCAGAGAGCAACAAAAATTATTAGAGGGCTAGGAAGCGTGACTTAAAGGAAACATTGGAAGAACTGGAGAAAAGATGACTGAGGGCAGATTTGATATCTGAGTTGTTAAAAAGAGGATGGTGAATACTCTGTGGCCAAGGGACCAGGACAAGGTATACAGGTCTTAAATAGCAACAGTGGAAATTCAGGTTGGATTTTAGGAAGAACGTTCTAACCATGAGCACAGTTAAGGATTTGAAAAGATTACTAGAGAAGCTGTAGAATTTCCACCCTTGGAATTGTTTAAATGGGAATGATCCTGCTTTGAGCTGGGGATTAGATTGGATGAATTTCTAAGGTTCCTTCCAGCCCTACTTTTCTACGATCCTATGATTTTTTATCTATATGGAAAATAACAGTAATATAAAATCACTTATGAGAACAGACAGAAACACAGTGCAGTACTAATACAATATTATAATTAATAGTGCTTCAAAAGTAGCATACTATCTAAAGGTAGCATGTTAGCTAATACATAAAATAGAAAGCTTTTAATTAAAGACTTTTGGTATATGAACTGTTGCTAGTGTACTAACATAATCATCATCATAATAATTAATTAATAACATAAATGCACATTTTATGCCCGAGACTTTATTTATTTATTTATTTATTTATTTATTTATTTATTTTCTGCAATGGTCTTTTGGATAATTTTGTACACACACTGACTGGAAAAGTGCCAGTCTGATCCACATAGTTGGTAGGGTTTTACTGTTGCTTTTTATTGCTGGAGTATTGCAAAGCAGTTTGAATATACCGGCGAATCTTGTGGATTTAAGTGAATCTAAGCTAACATTTTTCCTTCATAACAATTTTCAGCCTTTTTTAAGATTGACCATTTTACAGGAAACATTCTTCAATATTAGGGTCTAGGTTATTCTTATTCAAATCAACCAAAATGTTGCCTTTAGATTTACTGGGTACATCTGTACGTGCCCGTTACTGCAGTTGACTAGTTGATTAGTTCTCCAGTAAAGTGTCACAGTCTACACATGTGCCAGTATTAGGGCACAGTAAACTAATGAACTCCACTGTAGGATAGTACTGTCAGGGACAGTACTGTCTTATGGAGAAATACTTAACCGTGCTGAAACACGTATAGATGATGACCGGGCAGGGGCCAGGCTCCTGGCTGCTGCCTAGTCCCACGACTCCACATGTTCTGCATCCTTGTGACCAGCCAGTCTCTCTGCAGCCTGAGGTTGCCACCTGGAGCCCAGGGTTGACCCCCATGTCCCCTGCCATCCTGGGCATACTCCACCTACCCTAGCTCAAATTGCTTCAGTTTACCCCATCTCATAGTGCTCTGGAATGTATTTCTTCACTTTATTGCATGTATAAATGCACCCACAAGATCAAGCTCATTGTCATGATGCTGAATTAATACACTTACTTTATCTTTATTTGGTTCACTGAAATAGCAAAAGGAATTAGACCTTTTGGGCATTTATACACATACTTTTTTGTCACACAATGTGCCGGAGATCTACCGCTTCGGAGGAGACTCAATTAATCAAGTCTTCATGATGTGCTGCACCATATGCAGTTGTATAAGCAGCAAAATGAGCATTAGCACACAGAAAATGGTGGCGGTGCACTTTTGAACTAAAGCACCTCCAGTGTGTTTTAGTTCAAAAGTGTACTGCCACCATTTTCTCAGTGCTCCCATTCATTTTGCCCCTTATACAACTGTAAGAGTTGCAGAGCCAGGCACTTTTCAAAGAGTTGTAGCGCTGTGGCGCTTGCATGTGTAAAAATGCCCTTTGTGACTTGGTTGCTTAAAAACTTAAATTTAGTGCTCCTTATGATTTAAATGACCAGGAAAGACAATTCAGACGTGGCAGATTTACTTTTTAATTTCTTTTTGTACTTCTGTCATTTTAAAAATGCAAAACTAATCCTTAGGAAATTTTTAGATAGTAGAACAGAGCTCTCGCCTGCAACACTGCATTAATGTGGTTGCACTGCTTCCCATTTTGGAGGTAACAGTAACAAAGTGAGTCCTGAGCACAGAACTGCCATGTATAAATTATTCTTATGATGGAAGTATGTCCAGCAAGATACAACTACACCTTATGGCACGACGGGGAAGGGGTTATAGAACACACAAAATGCACGCTGCAGTTCTGAGATAAGCTATCACGTGGCATGAGGAGAAATGGCCAGAACTGTCCTTGAGTGTAATATATAAATTCTGGGCCTGCATCCCATTCAACATTTATCCCTTCATGTCTAAAAAGCTGACATTTTTGCTCTCCTCTTTTTCCTGGTGAAATCTGTCCCTTAGTCTAGCAGACTCATAAATCAGTCTGTAGCCTGTTTCTTGTAGTGCTAAACTTCTAACTCTTAGAAATGCAGTGCATAATAACTGAGTGCTAATTGCTGACACAATTTAAATTATGGAGTCATAAACAGAGAACTTTTACTGTCATATGCAGGATTATTTACAGTACAGAAATGTGTGAATGCCAAACTGTCTGAGTGATTTCTGGGTGGATTTCATATTTAACTTATGATAACTACCTTGATGAAAGCCCTGCGAGAATAATACCATCTTGTAGGTTATTCATAATTGCTATTGTACATGGTTATAAATTTTATACTTTTCATTTAGATATGCTAAATAGGCTTTTTCTTCCTTTTAATAAGAAGAAAAATCCCCCTTTTTTGTACAGTTTTCAGAATTAAAATTAATGTTAACATTTTTTGACTATATGGCTGTGATAGGAATTTCAATGACTTTTTACAAAAAAAGTTAATTTCATTTTTAGAAGGGAAATGTTTGGGGGGGAAAAAGAATACAAAGAGTCATGTAGGATTAACCTTTTCTCTTGTAAATTAATAGTGGTCTACAATTTAAGATTTTTCTTTTCTTTTGTATTTGAAAACTTTCAGTCAGATAAGATGAACTCCAAGATCAGGTAAGTACAGTTCTTATTCTGTTTAACTAGAGGTGAAATGTAAATACTTTGAGAGAGGCCTAGTCATTAGTACTATGCAAAGCTTCAGATGGTGATTCGATTAGGTGGAGATTTGGCCCAATTCGGCGGCCAAATCTCTGAATCCGACTTGAATCAGGAGACCAGTAAAAAGGTCTGAATTGATTTGAAGCTGTCTGAAACTTTTCTGAAAAGATTCAGAGAGATTTGAAGATTCAGGCAGTCCCTGCTCACTGCTGCAGGGAGCTGGACCCGGACTCCATGCCAGTAAGTAGGGGGTGGGGGTGGGGGCTGGAGAAGGGGGTGCCTGGCCCCAGTGTCCCAGGGCGTAAAAAAAAAGAAGCCCCACACTTATTTGCTGCTGCAGCAGCCATCAGGGCTTCTGGAGGCTCATGGCAGAGCCCCCCCATGCAGCAAGGGGTAGTGGGGGGCAGCGGGGATCACCCCCACCCCCATGGCAGCAGCCAGTGAATGCTCGACTTTAAAAAAAAAAAAAAAAAGTGCCAGGATGCTGGGGCCGGTCAGGGCAGCCCTTGATGGGGCTGGGAGAGCAGGCAAGGGATGGGGCCGAATCTCTAAATCAGATTCTGTAAGTCAATTCAGGACAGTGATTCGAATTGCCAAATCAGCTCAATGCAAAGTGAATACTAGCCACTTCGCACAGGCCTACTAGTCATATAGCATCATTAAATTAGAGGGTCATTAGCATTTGAAGGACTATGTTCTGTATTTACTCAATCTGTTCTCCTGCATCTTGGAAGAATTATTTAGAAATTAGTTGAACCTGCACTTTGGTGTGGAAGATTAATTTAATTTTTAAAATGTTTTATAACCTTTTGTCATAATCACCATCATCTTCACTTTATGGTTTATTGTCTGTTCCAACTTCAAAAGCTTTCAGATTATTGTTTCCATCTGGTTTATTCCTTTCATCCTTTTATCACTATGAGTTGAGCATTGTCCAACAGATCTGGCCTCTGGAATATGAGTTTTAATTTATATAGATAGATTATCCTGGCTAGATTATATCAAGTCTAGGTCTGTGTATGTCCAAAAATAGAAACATTTTATTTTCTGTAATGTCACCTCGTTACTTAACAGCTTGTTCCATTGTTTGTTCTTTTTGCCCTGTTAACACTGAGAGCAAAGTCACTTTATCTATAGATGTTTTACAACCATCACATCATGGTTGTATAGGAGGTATAGTGGGTACAACGTGCCTGATTACATTTATGTGCCAAACCCAAATAGGGGGTATTTAGGTATTTAAAGAGGATGTACTTGATCCCCCTGTGCCATTTCCTTGCATGCAGGTGGAGGAACAATCTAGCCCCTTAATATTAGCTGGAATGTAGTTATATATTGAGTAGATAAAATGTAGTTTGCAAAGCACTACAGGGTTTTCTTTGGTGGTCCTCAGGAAGAAGGATCTATATACACATAGAACAATGTAGCCTGGGTACACCCAGGGGCATGCCCTGTCTGCCAGTGGAAGGGATGGGGTGGTCAGGCAAGAGTGCTGAGAGAGGGGCCTGCCACCTGGGAGCAGTTCCCTCTCCTCTCTACAGAACCAGGGCAAGACAACGGGCTCAACTATATACAAATGTATTGGTACAATAAATATGAATAAGAAACATTAAATATTTACTGTAAAATTAGTGTGTGACACCTTATACAATAACCTGCAATCAACATATTGCACCACTTCAAGGGAGTGCAAAAACATGAACTGGGTGATTCACAGTGTATGCAGTAATTAACCCCTTTGCACAGAATAAGCATTAACACTTTGGAACAGTTAAGTCAAGGCATCAACATAATAAACACATATGAACATCAACTTAGATAAACCTAGATAAGTTGCGGTAGCAATTCCATAGAGACACACAGGCAACTGTACAGGTAAATTCTGATAATAGACAATAAATATATATAAGCAATGAAGACAGATAAACCCATATAAATTCTCTTAAGGAGTACTCATAACTATATTAACCTCTACAGTACAAAACAACAACAATCACAAAATATGGGGGTGCACTCAGCACGCTATGGGGTGTTCCCTGGAGCCCCTCCCCTTTAGGCCCCGGGATGTGGACACACCCCCTCCCACAATGGAGGAGGGTGGAGGCTGCAGACCCTCTTCTCCCAAGCCCATCTCTTCTGTGGGACCCGCTTCCCCAACAACTCGTGCTCCTGCTCTGAAGCAGCCAAGGCTCGTCCCCTAGTGGCCAGTCCTGCAAGGGCTTCTCTCTGGTGGTGCCTCTGGCTCCTCTCAATGGCCTGGTGCCCCGCACTAAGCACCCAGGGTATTCTCACAGAAGCTGAGTCCTTACTGGCTCCATTTCCCTGGCCTCACACTGGCGGTCCTTCCCTTTCTGGGGCCCTGCTCTAGGCACCGGGGCTCTTTTAGTTTAATGTGCAGGCACACTGCGGGGCTCTAGTTACTCAGCCTAGAGCTGGGGCTAACTTGAGCAGCCTTGAGCTGCTCCCAGGGCTGGCTGTCTGTGCAGCAATCCACGTACTGCCTACCCAGCTGCTTGAACGGTTCGCAGGCTTCAGCTGCTTCGAGCAGCTCCTAGAGCCTTGATTGTGCACAGTCAAGGCTCAGGTGGGGTCCTGAGGACAATCGTCTCTGGAGCTCCTCTCTCCTTGCCACGTCTCTCCCTCCAGCATGCTGATTCTGCTTTCCTTCTATACACTTCAGGGGCTCCACCCCCAAAGTTTTCGGGACCTGGTAGGGCGCAGTCTCAAGCTAGGTCCAGACTGCTCCTTGCCCCCTCCCTTCAGGAAAAGGGCATGGCCTTGCTTACCCTGGCTTGCTTCTGATTGGTGGATGGGCTCCACCAATCAGAACTGCAGAATTTTGAGCCTAGGACTCATACAGAGCTCAACAGAAGTCTGCTACAATAACATCAGTAAAATATTATTATGGCAAAGAAGTCATGGAACCCAGTATGAGATGTAATAAAGTCAGTAGGAAGATTTTCAGTGACTTCAGTAACATTTGGATCCAACACGTAGAGGCTAGATCATAATCCTATTAAAATCAATAGGTATATACTTGTTGACTCAACTGATGGCAAGAATGCGCTCACACAACTGTTTTTCCTTTATATCAAGATAACTTGGGAATAACTCCATTAGTGTCAATAGAATTAATTAGAAAGAGAAGAATAAAGCCCATAGATACAAAATATGTGAGTGTATCCATTCCTTGTGAAATGTACTTTGAGGGGAAAAGCATCATCACCCATAACAAGAACCAATAAAACACTACAGGGAATGCAGAGAGGTTGAAATGCTTAACCACAACTAGCCTGTTACATATTGTATACAGCCTGAACTCTGGGATACGCAGGGTCTTTTGCTGGATTTTCTGTGTAGCATGGTTGCTCAGCACAACTCTATTATGGCGTGCTCATGTCATTGGGATTTGGACGTGTAGATTGAATCCATTGAAGTGCTTTGTCAGCCCCTGGCATTTACACAATTATGCCAGTGATGAATTTCCTTCATTTTATAACTGTTCATAAATGATACTTGATATCCATGTTAAGCCAGATACCTAGATTGTATTTCCCATTTCTTTTTCTCTGTTAGAGAGTCATCCTGAGATAAGATTCATAGATTCATAGATTCATAGATGTTAGGGTCGGAAGGGACCTCAATAGATCATCGAGTCCGACCCCCTGCACAGGCAGGAAAGAGTACTGGGTTTAGATGACCCCAGCTAGATGCCTATCTAACCTCCTCTTGAAGACCCCTAGGGTAGGGGAGAGCACCACCTCCCTTG
>NW_005842027.1:1643564-1666760 GCF_000455745.1 Alligator sinensis | reverse complement strand
CGGCCAGGTCAGGCGTGTCACGTTAATTTGTGTGTGTTTGTGTGTATGACTGATTTGGTGACTGGAGGAACCCAGTCCCATTGAGATTGAGTCCTGCAAGATAGCTCCACTGGGGGTGAGGGCTTGCAGAAGGGAGAAATACAGCTCCGTATAGTAACACAAGCAGCACATTGACAGAATCACCAAGACCCTAGAAACTATCCCTAATAAATGAGCACACCCCAAAGTAATGGGCAAATTTGGTAACACTTGGGATGCCATCCTCAGCTCCATAGTAGCTTTGGCCCGTCTAACTGCCTCCCTACAAGTGTGAGCAGAGGAGGTATACTCCTCTTCGGTAATCTCTCCCCATTTCCACTTTTTATATGCTCCCCTTTTAGTCCGCAGGCTGCCCTAGATTTCTCTGGTCAGCCAAGGAAGCCTCCTGGCCCCTTTCCCTCTTTTTCCTCACATCAGGACCGTCTCCCTCTGTGCCCGAAGGATCATTTCCTTAAGGCACAGCCACCCTTCCTGGGCTCCCATCTCTTCAAAACTCCTACTCTGCAGTGTGTCCTTGACTAATCGCCTGAGTTCATTGAAATCAGCTTTCCTAAAGTCTAGCACTTTCACCCTACTAGTTACCTTACCCACTCGACGTCTTATGATGAATTCTATTATTTGGTGATCACTGTCCCCCAGGTGACTACCAATCTGTAGGTCCCCTACCATGTCATCCCCCGTTGCCAATACCAGGTCCAGTAAGGCATTCCCCCTAGTGGGACTGTGTACCTCCGGCGTCAGGTGGAGTTCCTGTACGCGGGATAGGAAGGTGCCATGGACTCGGAGAAATGGTCCCTAGTGACACTAGTACTGCATGTGAGTAATTGGGCAATATTCTTAATGCAGCTATTTGATGGGAAGTATCATCTTGTACCTGAAGCTGAGGACAGAGTGAAAAGGACCATACTCTATTCCTGGATCCATAGGGTCTCCTTGGCGCCTTAGGCAAGTCACCCTGTGGTACCTTTTGAAAAGGGTCAAGATGGACCTTCCCCATCTTAAAGGTGGATTTTCTTACCTGCTTCTTCATGCTGTGAATCATGGGGTACAGATCCCAGGCATTGGGCAATTAAACTGCAAGTACAAAATGTTCAGTTATCTGAAAAAGAAAGGCCATCCATTAGAAAACCTGATGTGTGCTTTCTCTCTATTCCTCAGTTTCCTCTCCTGTAAATGAGGTCAGGCATGTTGTGAAGCTAACATCATTAATAAATGCAAAGCCTTTTGAGAACCCTGAAGGGTTTCTATAAGTGAAAAAGTCTTATTAGTTTAATTATAATTGCCTACTGTAGTGGTACAGTATAGATCACTTACTGAATTGTTTGGCTTTTTCTCTTGTTTCTCCTCTACTCCCCAAAGCAACGTAAATAACCTCAGATTTTAATTGGCAACTTTCATTCCCAGCAAATGGATTTTCTGCTGAAGTTCAAACACAGCGACAGCATTTAGGAAATGATGCAAGCTGGTTTCAGATCAATCTGTACTTACAGTTCTGTATTAAAAAGAAAATTGCTTTGCTCTTTAAACTAGAGAAGTACATGCTGAAGTTTCCTTTTGAATTATGTGCACTTAACTCCCCAGTACCTTGTGGCATGCTCACTGGAAGAGTTTTGCTGAATTGTTGTCTGGTATTGGCAGCTAACTGATGCAGCTAAATTATTGACTTATTGGTGACTAATGAGCTGAGATTTACCCTGTGGATTTTGCCAGGACTTACATTCCAGTGCTTTGAATATTTGCATTTCTGGAATTGAGGGGGAGAGAGAAGGAGGGGGAGTTGGTTGTTACTGTTTTTCTGTGAGCGCTAAGAGTTGTTGGTCAGCAGTCACCTTTCTTCCTGTGAGGTTTGTTTTGTCACAGTCTGGAGTGTTTTGACCTTTTGAGTGAGAATTTACCATTCAGGGATTAAACAGTTATAAAAATGGTCTAGAGGTTGTTCTTTAGGAAGCCCCTGCTATATTTTGTTCTCTTGTGATAGCTATAACTAATTTACAGTTAGGAGGCAGTGATTCTAAATAGCTCCTAATCAAACACCTCGACTTTTACTGCTACTGCTATTATTATTTAACATCTGTATTGTGCTATGACATAGAAGCCTCACTTCTTCTGGTAGGTGCTGCACAAACACACAGTAAATAACAATCTCTGTCCCAAAGTATTTACAATCTACAATAATAGATAATGTGGCATGTTGCCAACCAAGGTATAGTCCTCAGCCAGTTCTTGCAAAATACCATTCATCTCTGCTTAAGGCCTGGGAAAAATACACGTGGGCCTGGTCAGACCAAGTCAGAAAATGAACTTTGGAGTCCTTGAGAGAGCGCAGTCATCAGACACCTGTTGTTTAAGTCAGGGAGAAACTAGTTTATACACCTTTGCTGAGTCACTATGTTGCATGAGGAGAGGGGTGTTACTGGGGTATTTGAAAGCCAAGCTATTCAGGGCCAAAATGAACACTTCCCCCCCAGTCCCACTCCCTTCTCCCCCAATTTGGTGGTTGGCAACTGTGTATTGCACAAGCAGGGTGTTTTCATGCCTAGAAGTATTGTCTCATAGCTTTCTTATCCTTCCCTGTCTGCCTATATTCACTGTTTATCTTTTTTTTTTTTTTTTTTTAGATTGTAAGTTTTCTGGGGCAGGGAACTTCACTGTGTTCTTTGATTGCAAACATCAGAATCCTGGTCCATGAATAATAAAGTCCTGGTTCATGGCAGGGGCTTTCAGGTATTACAGCCAGGTAAATAACAAATAAGTAGTAGAGTCCTGCTGGGTTTTGTCAGTTCTGTCCTGAAGCTCCCAGTTCCCTCTACAACACTGTAGCACAATACGTGGTAGATTCTACTACAGTGCCCAAAGGGTAGGGGCTATAATACAAAGCATTGTGACTTCTAAGTCCTTTAGTGGATCTACATCTTAGTCTTTTATCACCAGCCACCTACTTCCTGAGAACTTTGCATAGTGCAGGCATTACAATGGGTTTGACAAAAATATAAAGGGAAATAGCTCTGTACATCTCAGTGCATCAGGTGTTACATCTCTTGTTACTAGTAGGCTTTTCTTACCCTGTCAATCTTCCTCCATATTTGTGTCATGCTCAGTGACAGCAGTTCCCATACAAAGACTTCTTTACTTGTTACCTTAGTACTGCACATCGGCCCAACCTGGTCATCAAATAATTAAGATGCTGCCTTTCAGTTTTCATCTCTGAGATGTACTTGTCCCCATCTGGAATGCAAGTGATCAGAATGACTTTTCCAGGATAATGTGAAATGCTCTTTTTTTAGGTGACATTAAAAACACCATCGTTTTAGTACAGTGGACTAACTAGAGAAGTGATTTTCAACCAAAATATTGTGAGTTTCAACATAATATTTAGCACTGTTAGGTTTACAAACATAATTCATGACTTGTCTGAACTACTTATTCCTCCATTGCATTTGTTGGTTTTTTTGCAATAGCCAGCCTGTTGGCCAGATGAGATCATTGAGTTTAGTCTACTTACTTTGGTTTTTAAAAGATCAACTTCTTGTTTAGGAACTTCTTGTTTAGGAAGTTCCCTGGGATTCCTAGAGCAGTAAGCAGAAGAAAGTCGGCAAAGGTTGTAGATTTTGTGTTAGCATCTTCTTCCTGAACACTCTGCTGTGACATGGAAATGCCATAAAACAGGTGCTCAGGTTTGCTGTGTCCTTTATGCTGCTGAAGTGTCCCTGCTTTGGGGCTCTTGAGGGCTTGTGTACCCTTTTGGCATCAGCTGTGACAGCTCCTGGCATCCTTTTACACTGCATTCATGCATTAGTGACCCCTATGAGCACCAATCTGCAAGGCTTAGGTCGTCCTCAGCCTCAAGACTTCATTCCTCATACCCCCATTACATGCTAGCTGGTTCTATGTGAGGGAAGAAGGGATGAAATGACATACAACGCCTGCTCCCATTTGTCTGGGTTTAATGTCTGGAAATTTGTGGAAGAGGTTTAGAGACACAGGAGATGCATCTTAATCCCCATTATGTCTAAATTCAGTCCAAAGGACATTCTAGCCCAGGGGTGGGCAAAATGTGGCCTGTGGGCTGGATGCGGACCACCAGGCTATTCTATCTGGCCCACGGGACCCATAAAAAATTTAGAAAATTAATATTCATCTTCCCCTGGCTGCCTGTCATGCGGCCATCAATGGCTTGCCAAAACTCCGTAATTGCCCACCCCTGTTCTAGCCCTAAAATGTCACCCTTTAGCCATAGAGCTCATAGATGCTTGAGAAATGCCATAGCCATAGAGCTCATAGATACTTGTGAATAAAAAGAGAGAAGCAAGGGAATATTATGGCTACACCAACACTCCTGTGAGACAGTGGTATATTTGAATGGATTCTTTGTTTATTTATAACAATTAACTGTAAAGTGTGACCATTACGGTTTTAAACACCAGGAGCAAAGGGAAAGACTTTACTCTGTGCTTGGTCTTTGGGGAAGGACAAAGCCAAAGTAATCAAAGCTGTAGTTAAGCTCACACTCTTTTAATGTTTTGCTCTGTACAACACTGATCAGTGTACAGCTGGGTTAGCAACAAAACAAAGCTGAGGCCATTATTCAGCATGATTTTAAGTATAGGAGAAGTTCGCATTCTCTTTTGTTTCTTGTTTTCACCTCCGCTTTCCCCTCCCTCAATAAATCACAACGGACTGGCTTGTGCTTTTCAAATGAGCGGAGGTAGCAAGTGGGTGAATCCTTTACTCTCTGGCTTCCTGCATTGCATTCCCCCTGCTTTAGTAGCATATTTCAAAGCAACAAAATGGATGGCATGAGGTTGTTTCCCTGCTTTGTTGAGAGTTGAATCTACATTTTAGAGCAGCTATAGGATTTCTCTGTTACTTAAAAGCTTAAACCTTGCTCATCTCTCTCTCAAACAAAATGCTGATTTTCACAGCCATGGAAAGCCTTTAAATCAGAGGTGAGAAAAATGTGGCATGCAGGCCGGAAGCAGCCTTCTAGGCCATTCTATCTGGCTCGTGCGGCCCCTAAAAAATTTAGAAAATTAATATTTATGTGCCCGTGGTGGCCTGTCATGTGGCCCTCGATGGCTTGCCAAAACTCAGTAAGCAGCCCTCCTCTCAAAGTAACTGCCCACCCCTGGTTTAGATCAATATACTGTGTCCATATTACCCACCTTAAATTCAAAACATTACAGCACAAAACTCATCAACTGCAAGGCTATTATTTACAACCCCACTACAATATATCCCTGTTGTCTGTATAATTGGCTTTACACCTGGCTTAGCAAAACTTTGGCTAGGTACAGAATTTACACTTATTGAGCGGTAGTTGTACAGAAAGCACTCTACAGCCATAACCAAACAGACAGTCAAGGCACATAGAGCACTGTCAAAATGGCAGCCCCTGCTCTAAGATAACCCTGGATTGATGTGATATCAGACTTGAGCACTGCAATGGACATCTGTACCACATCCCATTGCAACTTATAGTAGGTCATATCCTGCTGACATCCCTAGGCCAGAGCTCATCTCCTCTGCCTGAGTGCTGGGCCAGCCCTGCCCCTGGACTGTCACTGACAAGAGTCAGTGAAGCCTCTGTCCCCAGACCTGCCTGCATTCTCCCTCTGGGTATCATAGATCCATCCACACACAAAGAAGATAGCTTATTTCTGAATTTCTCTTATTGATATTGTAATGGGTGCAATTGAGCAAGTGCTGAATGTGGGTCTGCTGCTATATTGCCTCTGCTCACAGTTAATTTACCTTAAGAACTGATTAATTTGCACTTATTTCTGGCCAATAGGGCATCCTTCCCTAATGGAAGTAAAAAATGTACTTGAACATGCCCAGAATGTACATCAGCACACATACACATACTAATATGTAGCATCGCTACTTCCCGACTTGTTTGGGGAAACTGAATGCATGTGTAAAATGAAGATCATGAGACACACTTACATTGCCTGTGCTTAATACAGGATGTAGAACCAGAAACCCATGAGTCCAGCTTACAGATTTGAAGTTCCAGAAACCATGGATACATTCAATGTCCCGTAAAGAAGCAGACAGTGTTTCTCTGTTTGTATGTCTTGAGCCAATTTCTAATAACCCTGGTCATTCGAGTAATGGTTTGGAACTATGTGCACATGATAGAAAGTTGGTTTAGATCAGGGGTGGGCAATTATTTGGGGCGGAGGGCCACTTACTGAGTGTTGGCAAGCCATTGAGGGCTGTATGACAGGCAGCCAGAGGCAGATAAATATTAATTTTCTAAATTTTTTAGTGGCCCCATGTGCCGGATAGAATGGCCTGGCAGGCTGCATCCAGCCCCCGGGCCGCATTTTGCCCACCCCTGGTTTAGATAGTCTGTTTGAGGTATGCTGCTAGGATTCCCGTAGATATATACATAGGCATCTAGCTTTTTGTCAAGCTTCCACATTGTTTGTTGTATTAGTTACCATTGTTTAGTTGTCACTTTTCCTGGTTATATGGATAGTAATAGCCAGTGGTCTTGCTAGCCTTAATGTAGTGTTTCCTTATGAGAGCAACTCCCCACTTAAAAAAAAAAACCCAAAACCCCAACCCTTTGGGACAGTGTCTACGATATTCCCCTTAGGAAAAACCTCACATTCTTCAATGGGTTAAGAGGAAACTCTTCCTGCAAAAGAAATAGTGATTTAATTTTTCCTTCTGAACCCAATCTGTACAAAATTTTGGAAGCCATCAGACAAACTGGGTCATTCTCCTGAAGCCCTAGTGAGTGGTAAGCAGTAGGGATGTGCGAAGCGGGCTATATTCAGTTTGGATTTGGATTCAGCCCAATTCGGGGAACAGTGAGTTGATTCACTGATTTGGATCACTGTCCTGATTCGATTTGGCCAAATCTGAATCTGAATATTTGATTCTGATTCGGAGAATCAGCAATTCGGCCACAGACACAGCTTTATATGTTTTTTCTACATACTTCAAGGTACCAGGCACAGCTCATGAACGCTGAGATGGTGGGGTGGATGGAGTGTGCCACAGGAGTGAGGGGGGCCCCCTGCATGCTCAGCTATGGACCCCCCCATGGCCCTCCCATCTCTGTGATCAGGGGGGTCCCCCATGTGCTCTGTGGCAGACCCAGAAGTGGAGCGGAAGTGCTTCTGGTCCACTTCCGGGTCCATCGCTGAGCACGCTGGGGACCCCCCCCATGCTCCCATGGGATGCTCCATCCGTCCCACCGTCTCAGCATTCATTAGCCACCTGGTACCTTGGCATATGTAGAAAAAACATATAAAGCTGTGTCTATGTCCGAATCATCAAATCTCTCTGAATTAAATCGGAGGCTTCCAATTTGGTTTGGAGAGATTAATAGGCCTCCTGATTAGATTTGGATTTGGAGATTTGGCTGCTGAATCAGGTCGAATCTCCACCAAATCAAACCAGTGACCGAAGCTTCACACAACCCTAATAAGCAGCCAGGTCGTCCTGTTTGGCAGCTCATGCCCCAGTGACTCAGGATCACCAAGTACTTGGTACTGTGTCAATATTCTATCAGTTATTTTTTAATTGCCTAATTATCTGGTTTCCTAACATTACCAGCCAATCAGAGATGTGTATTTGCAGTATAGTCAGTGGAGCCATGCACCGATGGCCCAGGACAATACATTGTTTGCTAAGAAATTGTTTCAAGATTTTCAAAAGCATTATATGTTTGCACTTAGGGCAATTACACTTCCAAGTATGTGTTTTCTGAAGTGATCTAATAGATAGTGCAGTGAACTTTGGGAATCGGGGACCCGGGAAGCATAGTCCCTACTTTCCATCACTGTGGGCAACAGAGAGTTGTGCAAGAGGTGGACATTGTCCTTAGCTGCATGAAAGTTGGTGCCCTAGTCATATCCTGGATGCCTGGATTGTGTGTGTGCGTCTATGTGTCCAGCATGCCTGGGTTCAATATATGTGTGGGAAGGGGGGGTTACACACACACACACACACACACACACACACACACACACACACACACACACGGTGGGTGCAAGACATGCTGAGTGGGCATGCAGGTGGTTCATGGCCAGGAGGGCTTATGTCATGATGAGTCACTGTCGCATCAGGTCCAGGTGGGCAGTCGTGATGTCCCCACCAGCCAATCGCAGGTGGTTTGGCTGTTTAGCTCCACTTGGGAGTCTTTGACAGCTGGGGGAACCTGCAGAGCACATTGGGAGGCATACAAAAGCCCCCCTACCTGCTGCAGTTGGACTATGCAAGCAGGCTTTGAGCCCTCCGCTTCTCCTCTCCCCCGACAATGTGGGCTAACATTTATTTTGCTTCCTCTTAAGCTAAATGAGGGCACTTAGAGTGAAGCTTGAAAGTTAGAGCACTTCTGCCATGGGCTTCTTGAATGCCTGTACATTGTCTCTAACTATAACACATTTGAAAAAGATGCTACAGAATCTCTGAATTTTCAGTCTCTATTTTCACATCTTGCGTGTAGCACACAACCAATGGAAGGTGGGTAAGTTACACTGAATCCTGTTGGGTCAAGGCAGATCAAACTCTTTAAAATTTCTTCAGAGGATGCTGGTCCTGGGATATCTTTCCCAGGCACCTTATTCTGCTGATTAGGCTTTGAATGGATTTGCATTGGGACTGAAGCAACCATCCCCTACAACATGTATCATGCTAGACCTTGGATCTACCACCAGATTTTAAGCAAAAAGTCAATCCCACTTCCAGCAGCCTTGGTTCCCACAAGATCTCCTTTACTATTCTAAAGATAGTGAGGTACAACATACCCATAGCTCTGTGAATGCCATTATAAGTCTTGATACATCTCCTTGTTTGCTGACAGACCTTGTTCCCAACATACAAAAGGTAAAGCCTGTCTCCTGCTTCACACCCCCATTCCCAGTGTAAAAGAAAAAGAAAACTATGAATAGAAACTGAGGCTATATCTTCACTGAAGAAAGAGGTTTGACTGCGGCATGTGCAGACAAACCTGGGTGGGCTTTCATTTAACAGGCATGGGTAACAAGCAGTGATACACGAGTTACTTGTTACTTCTACCACAGAAGAAGTCTGCACTGCTACAGCTTCAGTGTTATTGGAACCCAAGCTAGCTAGGTCACATCTCTTGACTGCACTGTAGATGCAGCTTCAGTTTCATAAATTTCACAGCCCCTTGCACAGATTTTTCTTGTATGTGGGAGGATGTGGCCTAAAGAGTGTAAATTAAAACAGCTAAAAAATACAGTGCTATTTGCTTATCAAGAGCTAGGGTTGAAAGGGAGAGCCAGGTGTTCAGCTTGCTAAGTTTTATCTTGCCCAATAACAAAACTGGGTGCAGATTCTTGAAGTGAGAGGCCTGCTCGCTGCCAGATATATCACGCCTGCTCCCTGGCAGGAGTACTCTGTAAAAAGGAGACAAAGGCAGCAGTTTAAAGCAGCCCTAAGGCAGATGTAAATTGTTCCTGTTGCCCTCCACAAAGTCAGTGGTGTGAGAATGCAGCCAGTATTGCTACAGCTGGATTGCTATTGCTCCTTGGGGGACCTTATATTTGTGGAACAGACTAATGATAGTGAGATGATGACTTATTGGTGATATGATCTCATGCTAATATTATGCAGCTCCTGTAACCTGTTTGCTTTGTAATACATGCTGTTAAGTGTTCAAGTCTACTTTACTGTCTGTGGGAGTTCTGTGTCAATCTAGATGAATCTATGCATCTGTCTACCTATATCTTCTCCTAGCAGGCCCCCTACCATGGTATTTTGATACAAGCTTCACTGCCTCTGAATAAATTCCTAACTAGTTTGACAGAATACAGCAAACTTACAACCAGTATATTGATGTTCCTGATGGAATAGTGGACCTTCCATTACTAGTTGAACCTGTATTCAGGCAAAATCAGTTTCCCATTACAATCAATAATACAATACAGTTTTTCTTATTAAAATCATTTCCTTAGCTTTTTAATGCAACCAGTTTCCCATTATGAAAAACGCATTAATTTCCAAAAAGAAATGTCACTGCATAACTGGTATGTTATTTTCCTATTGTAACTAGTCATTCTGTCTCTTCTTGTTCTCCCTGAAACTTGCATACCAGCTACCACGTACAATCATTATATCAAAGGACAGTATACAGCTGTGTGAATCTTAGCATCATTGCTACTGGAAGTCTATTTAAATGTCTAGGAGCCTGCTGACTGTTGAGACAGCTCTAATTTTTCCCAGGGAGACTTTATTTTCATTTTATTTCTTTCATCTAAAACAGAAGTTATTCAGATCAAAAGCATATGGTTGCTTTTTTGGCACAGGGAGGATAAATAATAATGTTGATATCCAGAATAGTCTAGTATAGCCAATATGCCACTTTCTACGGGGAGTAAGAATCCTACATTACTTCAGTGCTTAGCATAGTAAGGGTCTCACAGGGGAGCTGATTACTATGGTTACAGGCTCTGTGCTGTTCATTGGGTGTCCAGGCACAATAAATGAGGAAGCATTTATATCATTTGGCAAAATTCTGCCTTTCTTGGCATGGAATACCCCTAAGTCCTGAATGACATCTTTTGTGATGGTGCTCATATAGCACACTTACATGGTTTGGATGGGAGAATCTAGGGTTCAGTTTCCTTTGTCCTGTTTGGACAACATTTTTGTGGTCTTTCACTCCCAAGCACATTTCGCAGGTTTAGAGAGTCTGGCGAGATATGCATTGCCAGTCAGTATGCAGGTGGTCATAAAGGTGGAACAATAGGCCAGTTCCTTTTCATTCCACAAGACAGCCTTATTTTCAGTCCTCAAGCTCACGTGACCACAACGATTGTGAAAGCCTGGCATTGCCGGTGGCAGAAGTAAGTTGAGGTATATGAAACTGTTTCAACAAATTGTATATTCTCAGAAAAAATGAACTTCCATGGGCAAAAAAACGCTCTGCAGGTAGACTTTGGTCAATAGCTCAGGCTACAAAAGGGGTAAAAATGTTGAAAATGTCAACCTATGTCCAATTTTTTTTTTTTAATGACATGCTCCATTTTTAAGTGAAACAGCTTTTCAGTTCAAAATGACAGACTTTTCTTTACCTTTAAATCTAATTTTTTTAAAAGGAGGAAAAAGGGTTTAAAAGGTTTAAAGCCAATCATTTGACCCAAACCACATTTTTCCAGAACAGCCCCTAACCTAGAAGTTCCACTATTTAGACAGCTCTCTGAGCAAACCCCAAATGAGAGAGAGAGATAGATTGTTGTGGTGGGCTGCAGCCTTAAAACACATAGCAGCAAAAATGCTTTTTGATTATAAGAGAAGATTGCTGGCTTTGGAGAAAGGGAATATATAAAAAACAACCCTGAAACTATAGGGTTTTTTTTTTCCCAATATTTTCCATTTGTAGCAGAACAAGTGGTCTGTCTAGCCTTGTTAATGTGACACTGCAGCTTGGCTAATTATCTCTGCAAAGAGGCAGAGATGATTAGCCCCAGTGCAACACCATGCTAATGTAGCTATGCTGCTTCTAGATTTGAAAGAAACTCTGCATGTCACTGTCTTGCACCATATAGTCATGGTGTCTTGCCCTGGTTCCCCAACAAATATGTAGCAAAACTGAAAGTTGCACCCAGATTTCTGAATCTTAACAACAAAACCATCCTTCCTTCCTGTCCAAAATCCATAGTGTTGGAATGGAGTGTAGGAGAAGCAAATTCTCTACATTGGTTGCAAGTAAAAAGCCAGAAGGCAGCATGCCATTTCATATAGTCAGCCTGCTGTTACCCTGATCTAGCATGACAAATTGGTGTTCCCAGAGTGGCAGCAAAGTAATCAGACTGTGACAAATGGTTTACTTAGAGCAATTTGTTTTCATTTTACTGAAAATTTCCACAGTCTTAACAAAAGGATTTTTTTTTCTTTTAATGGTGTTTGAGTGCCATTGAAAATGAAAGACTCAGACTTGCCTAGTGACCAATATGATAGCACAGCATGGTGTCTCCTGGTAGATCTGGGACACTGAAGCCACCTGGGGTCCCTCACTGCTTGGTCCATCTCTGACTAGGAGCAGTCCAGGTAGTATTGCTTTTGAGGGGATGGTGCAGGATATACTGTTCTTTGTGACCCATGAAGAACAGGGCTGTAGATTTGGGGGGTTTTTTGTCCCATGGAAACCAACCTATATTTCACCCTTAGAAGAGGTCATTATAGGCAGGGGCAATGAGTTTGTGTGTTCTGAATATATAAAGGACTTTGTTTCTTGTGCAGTCAACCTGGCACCTTTCACAAACACTTAAATACACACACCAAAAATGAATACAAGCACTAACAAGAAATGAAGAACAGGGGTGTTTGATAAATCCCTGCTATCAGCCTGTACTGCAGTAGCTGTTAAAATATAAACAACTGAATTAAAATAAACAGGCCATATCTTCCAGTAATCAGAGCAAAGACTGGGAACCAGGAAGATCCTGGTTCTAGTTAACATTGTGTCACTGGCTGTCTCTGTGATCTTGGGTGATTACACTTGATCTTTTTGTCTTCCTCTTAACCAAGCTCCTCAATTGCAGTGAGAGAGGGAGTTTGGCTTTGTCTGGATGAATGTTTTGAAGGTGTGCTGTTAGACTGTGTTACCTAGCTCAGTGGTTTTCAAACTTCCTGAAGTCAGAATCATGTCACTTGTTCTGCTGTGGAACCAACCCTTTTCCCTACCCTAAAGACTGATGTGGAACCAGGGAACTCAGCTTGGCAATGGTGGTGCACCACCTCCTGGCCCACTCTGCCATTACCTCCAATTAGGGTTGCCAACTCTCCCTAATAGGCTGGAAGTCTACTGGAATAGGCATCAATCTCCCAGTGACTATTGAAAGCAATCCAGGGGATTTTCATAGGATATTTTAAGAAAATGAAGTTAATGACATTATGTCATGTTGGAAAAAAAAAGCTGAAATAGCTTCAGTCAAAGTTGGCAACTCTACCTCCAATCTCTTTGCAGAATCCCTGCTGACTTATTGTGGATCCCCTGGGTTCTGCTGAACATAATTTGAAAACCACTGCTCTAGCACAACAAATTATTATTCCCTAAAACTCTAGTCAAAACTAAACAGTTGTCCAGAATCTACTCAGCATTGGATTGATCCAAGAGTCTTTGGTTGCTGCCTACTGTAAACTCTCTGTTATTTTAAAGGCACTTTAAAATAATCATGGTATCTAATATTGCATTTTCAGTATCCAGTAATGAGCTAATTTACATGAGCAGGAGAAAAAGCAGCAGCACCAATTTTAAAATAAATATCATTTGGTTTCCATAAAATATAATACACACTTTGAATACAGAGCCAGATCTGGGAGGGCACTGCAGCTGTTTTTCACTACACTGCTAGAGGAATCTGGCAGCTGGGCATTGAGCGGATCACACCAGGATCTCCCAAGGGATTCTCCTGCACCACCCTCTAACCCATTGTCAGTGGCTCGCATTTCAAGTGGAACTTAGCTAATCAACGCCTCTTGTCAGAGGCTGATTAGATGATTATCTCATCTAAAGGTATTCTAGGGACCTGCTTATAAAGAAGCATCAGAATAGTACAGGGCTAGTGCCAAATACTTTTTGCAACTATGGATTTTCTTCTGATTTGCTATGAGTCTTGCAAAAGAGTTTCTGCTTTTCCTTTAGGCTAGGGACAGACATTTTTAAAAAAAGCTGGAGCCTGGATTGATTTAATATTTGCAGGTTAATCCACTGGAGCAGAGAGCACAGTCCCACCCATGGCTGCAGAGCATGCTGGGATGCTGGGGGATTCTGGTTTAGCTTAAACGAGGAAGGGGTCTGGGACAGAAGTTCCATAAACTGGTTTGTTCTCAATCAGTTAAGTCTGATACTACATTCAACCAGGTTTATTTCAAACTGGTTTCAGCCATTTTGAAACTGGTTTACATGCACTGAACTTATGTTCTGTTACAGGTTTAAACCAGTTTCTGCCTACTTAAACCAGTTTACGTGTAACTTCTGTCCCTAGTCTTAGGGTCTTGGCCTGTGCTGCTTTTAAGCCATACTGCAGCCAGAGTATAAGAGTCAGTGACTTGTTATGTAGCTGGTTTTGAGGAAGAAACTTTACAGGCAAAGGGCCTTGTGGGTTTGTGGGGGGAAGAGGGTAACTGGTGACTCTGGGGCACAGCATATTAATGTTGTGCTATATACATTCAATGGAACTATCCTACATAAAAAAAGATTAACCATGTGCAATATTAGTGACTAGATGAAATTCTAATGGCCTGTGATAAACAGGATGCCAGATTACATGATCTAAAGGTCCATTTTGCCCTTAAGCACTACAAATAACTATTTTCAGCCTCTGGGCTTTAGTTTATAAACTTCTTGACAATGAAGTCTCATTTTTTTCTTTGTTAAGCATCCTACACATTTACATTGCTACATAAATAATATTGTTATGATATAATTTGCAGGTGCATTTATTATATAACAGTAAAGGACATCAGGCAAGGTATTTCAGTCTCTGTGCCTTGTTGTAATAGTGACTGATTCTCAAATTAGCTTAGAAACTTACAACAGTGCAGAATAAGTGCATTTTGTGCGTTAACAAATTTCATTACATGAACAGTTATTCTCTTTGTAAATATGCTTGAAATTATAGCAGGGTGGATAAGTCAGTTAAACTGTTGCACACCAGACTGGCCTTGTATGATACAAGCTGTGTGATATTTGCTAATAGGACAAAATGACTTAACCAAGACCATTATTATAAGAAGGCTTTCATAATGTATTAGCAAACATAATAATGCAATGGAAAAATACTTGTATTAATTTGCCTTTCATTAATTAATTCAGCTAGTGTGGTTGGCTCACAATTGTAGTGAATAATTTATAAATGGATTAAATTTGATATTTTTGTACAACCTGCTGATCTCTTTTTCTGCCGATGTTTTACTGTTCATACATCTGCATTAGACTGATGGATTCAGGCAGTCCAAATGTTGATAATCAGCTAAATGCCATGCATAAGTAAATAAAATTCCTACTTAAGGGCACTGTTCTCAGATATCTAATGCTAAAATGAGAGGATATTACATATTCAAGAAATGTCTAGTCTGAATCTCAGGAGGCACTTACAGATCATTTTTAATGCCTGGAAAAAAAAAAGCAGCAGCAGATGAATCTAACTTCCCAGATATCTCAAAAACTGAAGAAAAGTGATAAGAGACCAAAATCCACCCTCAGTTGTGGGCACTGGAGACTGCCAAAGAAAAAAAATAACTATGGTTCTGGCATTCTGGGAAGAGGAAGCCATTGAGAAGTCATATAAGGGAACTTTATAACCCCAGTGCTTCTAGGTGGCATCACACAGTCCCTCTCCTAACAATACTGCAGGGATGTGTATTAAGGAACCCTAATACTGTTGCGGAGTTTAGAAGCTGTTTGTAGAGAATTCTTAGAGCTGCCATGCATCAAAGCACTTATGATGTATAAAATCTATATTTGGACAAAGATGTAGAAGAAATAAAATGAGAACTTCCAAAGGGTTCTGGTTAAAAAAAAGATCAAACTGGATATTAAGCATTTTCAGAAATACTTTGACAATATCCTCTAACAATTCTGCTGAGTGCTCTATTTCTCTCACCCCACTACCTTTTCCTCTTGTTAGTATTTGTTTTCATGATGCAAGCATGTTTGAATTCTATCAAGATGCTATTCTTAGTCATTTGTTGGAGAGATGCAAGTTGCAGGTTGCACGTGCAGTCTAGTCCTATGCTGGCTCTTCTCCAAATACCAAGTTTAGGTGTACATTAGAAGGGCCTTTTGTTAGCAGGCCTCTTTCCATCTCCTCATTCAGCATCTGAACATCAGGCCACTTCATGCAATGGAAAACTTCCAGCTTGGTGTGATTCAGGAGACTACTGTGTAAATAAGATCCTAAATAACGGGGGTGCATACACATGTACTAAGTTGACTTAAAATAAAACAACTTAACTAGGTCAACTTAACTAAGTGAATTTAAGTTAAGCCACATTGGAGTATACTCATGTACATCTCCTTGACATGGTGGCAGCTATCTTGTGAGCTAAGTTGAATTAACTAATGCAACTCAAGATAATACACCTCTGAGGTGTATTATGTTGCTCCAATTTTAAGTTGAATCTCTTTCACATATGTGTGTACACGCTGACAGTTAAGTTTAAAAAGTTAAGTTGACTTAACTGTCAGAAAGTTAGTACATGTGTATGCACCCAGGGTTGGCTGATCATTAAAGTTCCCTAAGAAATGTTACAGAAAAGCGTTCTGAATTGTAGCTGAAAACCAAGAGGCTTCATTCTTGGCCCTTTATGTCATGTGCTGTATGTTGCTCCAGGCCTACACAGCAGCTTGGAAAGTACTGTAATGGGGCAACTGAAAATTACCTCTGTCACAGGAGAGTCTTCAGGTTGTCCACTCCTGATTTTATTCCTCAGGACAGAGGTGTAGCAAAGTAGCCCCAGGGCAGTGTGGGCTGCCTCCAAGCCAATCACAGCAGTGCTATCAGGGCAATTTTTTACCCTCTCACAAAGGCACTGCCAGTTCTTCTGCCCTGGTCCCCCCCCCCCCCCATTAGTTACACTTGTGCCTCAGCACAGGGAATGAGGGAATGTGCACTGAGTTTGGATTTGTGTGGTATGCTATGAGATCCTTGGCTGCTGCATTTGGCTGCTACACGTGGCATAATGCAGCAGTCCTAAAGCTGCTCTAAATTATTTCAAGGGAATGTTTTTATCCCTTGCCAGGTGAGGACTGGGGAAGCAGAAAGACGGCACAGCTGAAAACCAGCTCTGTGGCTGAAGTCTAGTTCCCTTTGTGCAGTTCTCTAGCCACATACCTGTCTATTTTTGGCCTTGCCTCTGTACTGTGGATGTGTAAGTGTGCATATGTCGACTGAGCATGCTGAGCACTAGCCAGATGTGGTGTGAAAGTTTTCTCCTTATTCTCCTTCCTTTGCCCCCATTAATTATCAGTTTTTGGCCAGTTATGTTTTCGTGACTTAGATGCATGTACATATCCAGAATGGGCACATATATGTCATAGCCGCCTACCTGCCCAGCCAATATGCAGCCTACTGGACATGTTCAATCTGCACATCCACAGTTCAGGGAAAATAGAACTTCTACCTATAATAAGTGGTGCAAAACCACCACTTACATTGCTAAAAAGTTGCCATTTAGGAGCACAAAGGAAAATAGAATTCTGTCCCCCATGTTCTCATTCTTTGTTAAGTTTTGTGTGGTCATTTACAACTTTGTAAAATTGACATAAAATCCCACTATTGCAGCTTGGTGATTTTCTCCTTCTCCTTTGTAGCGATTCAAATAGCTAAGCAAGTTTCAGGATAATTGGACTCAGGCCCAGTGGGCATGGTCTAAAGACCTGCAGCCATTATTATTCCCTGCTCCAAGAGTACATCTTTTGTATGCATCCCACCATAGCAGGAAGAGTGGATGTGAGGGACCTGTGGGTTGTAGCCTGAAGATGGAGATAAAATAACACAGATTGTGCAGCCTCTACTGGATGCACCTGTTTTATGCTCTCCATGGGACTGGATGAAAACAGCTTGTTTTTAATCTGAAAAAAATTGAGTTTGGCCACTTCAGAAAAGCGATACTGTGGCTCAATTGTTGTTTAATTTGCAAATAGAGTAGCTGGACAATTATGCACATGAAAATGTTTATTTGTGGGTTTTGGCTTTTTCATTGTCATTAATGCTACAAGCCAAGAGCTTTCCATGAAGTGAATAGCAGCAGATGAATTGGCCTGAGTGTTTTCTATAGAGTACTATGGTCAGAACTGCCATTAATTTGACTGGGAGTAGGAAAAAGTTCTGTGTAGATATTTATTTTTAGGCTTCTTGGCAATTACTTAGGAGAATTAAAGATAAAAGGACCAAAGGGATGATCCAGTCATTGCTGGGGCAGTCAGAGTTGGGGCTGACCTCAGGTGAAGTAGAACTAATAAGTACTGCCTTTCTCTTCTGATTTGTAGTTGAAATGTCCCTGTTACACTCAAAGGACATCAACTCCAGTCCTGTCTAAAGAAGAAATAGAGGCAGTGGAGAAAAAGAAATATGATCTTCAGTTCCAGATGAATGCTTTGGGAAGTGATTTGTGTGTTGGCAGCTACAGCAATGCTATGCAAAAGAGAGAATGCTCGTACATCTACATGTAACTAGACTTAATATTAAGATCACCATATTTGGCACATAAATATATGTAATGTTGGCCATAAGTCAGTATTTTAATAAAGTTTTTTATTTTTCAAATGGTTTCCTCAGTCCAGCTCTGAGCATTGGCAACACCTTAAAGGCCATAATTAGAAAAATCATCCCTTTGTCCCCTTCAGATATGACATGCTACACTATGAAACTGCTCCAGAATTTGTTTCCAAAGCCTTGACTGGTATATAACTGGGAGTAACAGACAGGTCAAAAGAAATTATTGGATAGTCTGAATGGAGAGATGCTTTGGACACAACAAATACTATTGTTTGTTTTCCTCACCATGAAGTGTAATTGCTGTTTATTAAAAGCAAAATAGTTTCTTAGCACTGTGGCTTTACTTGCTTGCTTAGGGAAAATCGATTTACTTTATGGGCTAGACTGGACTTGGGTTGCAGAGGCAGAACTGGAAGGAAGGGAAGGGAAGGGAAGGGAAGGGATGAATGAATGAAAGTCCTAAGAATTCTTGCTGTACTCTGCTTGTTTGCCTGTCACAATTTGTCTGCTGCTTCTATTTTCTGAGCTAAATTCTGGTTCCAGTGTGCCAATAGGAGAATTGCCATTGGGTTCAGTTAGCCTGGGATTTGTTAAAGTCCTGGGATAACCAGCTCTGCTGACAGCATTTATGAACACAGATAAGTGCTTCCCCTTCTGCATTTGGCTGATCTTGCCTGAGAAACTGGGAACATATATTCATATCTTGCAAAGGGCATAGCGATGTCCAACCTTCCCCTGGTGCCTGACCTGAGAGCTCCTAGAGGCTATTATACCATCCTCCTGCCAAGAGCTGTGGCTTAGAAACATAAGTGAACTGCTTGGTTTTACCTGGCTGTGTCACATTGTCTGGAAAGGTGTTAAAAATTAATTGGATCAGCTTTGCATTTACCGCCTTTGAGACCCTCATCTGTGCTGGAATAAATAGTGACCTACCAGTGCTGGTGTAGACAAAGTTCAGATCACTGGGCATGTCTACATGTGCAATTAGTGCACACAAATAAACTTTGGAACTTATTGTTCCAGAGTTTTTTTTCTCCCAGATGCATCGTGTGAATGTGCACCTGGGAGCAATTAATCTGGAGCAATCACCTCCGGAGTTTATTCACATACAGCACATGAAGCTTGGTTGCAGCAGCCCCAGCTGGCAGGAGGTCATGGGGGTCAGCCTGCCAGCCTGGGGCTGCTGCAACCCAGCTCAATGTGCTGCACAGGGGCTGGCTGGGACACAAGGGTGCTTGCCAGGGCTAACTGGCAAGCAGCCCCCACACTGAAGCATCCTCATGGCCAAGCCAGCCTTGTCAACATCTACATGTGCACTACTATGCATGAAAAAACTCTGCAGCAGGGTAGTACTTCTATTTACAAGTACCATCCTGCTGCAGAATTCATTAGTTTCCTGCACCACAATAGGGGTGCACATGTAGACACTGGGTGCACCTACATGTGTGCATTTACTGCGCAGTAGGGTGGTGCAAAAGTTCTCTGGCTGTTTCGATTTGACACTGTTTTGACTCGTTTCAAGTTTCAAAACTTTTTGAAGTTTTGAAAGTTTCAAAGCAGTCAGCAGCAAGGTGGTTAGAGACAGGGGAGAACCAGGGCTGCACTCCCAGCAGCAGCCGGGAGCGCAGCCCTGGCTCTCACCGCTGGGCTGTGGGAAGCTGATAACAGCACAGGGGAAGGGAACTGAGCCTGGGCTCAGTTCCGCTCCCCAGCACTGCGATTGGGCTGGGGAAAGGAACTGAGCCTGATGGCTCAGTTCCCCTCCCCAGCCCTACAATCAGGCTGGGGATGGGAAGTCAGCCCAGCTGGGCTCAGGGCCCATCCCCAGTGCTAGATTGGGCTGTGGCTGGGAATTCAGCCCAGCTGGGCTCAGGTCCCATCCCCAGTGCTAGATCAGGACTCCCCATCCCTAGCCCAGTCTACATGTGCACACCCATACTGCATGTTTATATGGTGACTTACGCTAATTTAAGGAGAAATTTACTCCCAATTAGTTACTGTGCAGTAACGCACATGTAGACGATTTACTGCATAGTAATACTGTGTGTGGACTGACTTGGGACTAACTTTAGTTATATGTAAACGCTGGCCTATTCCCACTTACTGCGCAGTAATTTACTGCTCAGTAAATTTAAGCCAGCATAAATGCACATGTAGTCAAGCCCACTGAGACGTTTACTAAAGAGCTAATTAGTCAGCTCCACAGTAAAATTCTTGTAGAGACATGCCCACTATCTCTGTGGCATGGCAAAAAAATTCTGAGTTGAAAAGGAGAGGATTATTGCCCATCAGCTGATTTACATTAACTGCTTTGTATCCCTTGTATCCTGTGGCTATGTGGAAGCTAAAGTAATGTAATAGTTTTCTCATTTCATTCATATCTTTATACTTTCTTGCATTTATTGTAATTTCAGTGGCTCAGTTTTCTAGCATAGCTTACCTTTCTAGTGAGTTTGGCCTGGAGAAGAAAAGGTTGGGAATCTTGTAGGAAATCATTTTGTAGAAGTGAAGGTCACAAAGGCTTAATTTTTACAACCTGTTGGGTGGTACTGTGCAGTCCAAATTATCAGCTTGTTTTGGAGAAAGATATCAAAATGCAGGATTGGGGTTAATAAACTAAAATATTTTCTTTGTGTAACCCGGGTACACCCAAGGGTGTGCCCTATTCTCAGTTGGATGGGATGGGTAGGAGGGGGTGCTGTGAGAGGGATCCCACAATTTTGGGTGGGTCCCTCTTTCCTCTATAGAGTGAGCCTAGGCCCAAAGTTTTTAGCTACATACAATTTATTGAGTTACCAACATTTATATATAAAACTCTAAGATAGATACAATTACAGGTATAGATTCAAATATACATATAAAGGTCTGCTAGCAAGAGGAAGTCTGCCCTAGGGAGGGCATTCAGGCAGGTACCTATGCCTCAGACCCAGAAGAGGGGTGGATCCCAGGACAGTCAATCCAGCAAGTTTATACCAAAAGTGGGTTAGCTTATAAAGACATCCTTACAGAGCCTGTTATACAGAATGAATACACCCAACTATTTATAACACCAACAATAACAATAGATACCAAATAGGAAACATAACTATACCAGATATTAGACGCACCTCATCTGGGTTCCAAACACTTGGTTCCTCACTTGGGATAGGGTCTTCTCCCCCTAGGCCCCCTAGGGGTTCCACAAAACCCTCCCCAGTGTATATTTGGGGTCTGCTCCCTTCTGACCCTGGAAAGCAGAGGGTGTTAGGCCAGCTTCCCACTTCTCCCAGGGTCCTTTGCCCAGGGGTGCCCCCCCGCCCGTGGGACCCGGGTTCCCAGCAACTCACAGTCCTTCCTCTGGGGGCTGTTGATCTGGCCTATGGGTCTCTACACCATCTCAGGCCTCCTGCAGCTGTCAGCCTTGAGTTGAGGGTCCTTCCCTCTGGGCCCCATGCCCCACATTGGGCACCCAGGGAGTTCCCATGGGAGCCGAGCCCTCACTGGCTCTGGTTTCCCAGCCTCATGCCAGGGGTCTTTCCCCTCCCCGGGCCCTGCTCTGGGCACCAAGGCTTTTTTAGTTTAATGCTGAGCCACACTGTGGGGCTCCAGTTACCTAGCCTAGAGCTGGAGCTAACTTGAGCAGCCTTGAGCTGCTCCCAGGGCTGGCTCTCCATGTGCCGATCCACATACCACCTCACCCAGCCACTTGCCAGGTTCACAGGCTCCAGTTGCCTTGAGCACCTCCCAGAGCCTGAGCACCATGTGCTGATCCGTGCACCACCAAGGCTCAGGCAGGGTTCCAGTGATGGTCTTCTCCAGAGCTCCTCTGTCCTCACCGTCCCTCACCATGTCTGCCCAGCATGCTGAGCACACTGGGCTCTTATTTACAACAGAGGCCCTGAACCTGAAGTCTGCCAGAACTGCAAAGCACAGTCTTCTATCAGGTCCAGAGGCTCTTTGCTCCCCACCCCCTTCTGAGCAGGGGTGGGGCAAGCCCCTCCCAGCTGTTGCCTGATTGGTGGAAATATTCCACCAATCTGAAGTGTCCTTCTCCAAGCCAGGCTCACTGGGCAAAAGCAGTGAGTCTGCCACATTTGCATCACTAAATATCAATCTTTGCAGGCTTTAATGATGCCCAGTGATATGTAAAAAAATAAAGAAATAAATAAAAGATTAAAAAGTGACATTTGAAGCTGAGAGTGGGGGAGGGACACGGCACAGCATTTGTCAGAATTGTTAAACACACTTTGGATGATGCTGAGTCACAGTAAAATGACGCCAAGACAACCCCTTTACTGTTTAAAGCAAATGCAAAGGGCCAGATTCTCTGCATATGCAGATGCACATCACTCTTGACTTCAGTGTAGCTAAGTCACTTTATACTAGCTGATGATCTTGCCTAAAATGTTTAGGCCTTATTGAAGTAGCTTCCAAGTGTAGTTATTTTCCAGCATGTTAACAGCGAGATCTGATTCTGTGGGGAGTTATTTGTCTGTACAATATGCTCTGTGTCGGTTTTCTACAGATTCCCAAGGCAGCCTTGGAGATACAAGAAAACCTAGCTCCTGGTGGACTCAGTAATTCAGATTTCTCTCTTGGAAGTTATTTTAATTGTAACATTAAAATATAATGTTACAATTAAATTATATAATATAAAATATAAAATATAATTATATATAATTATATTATAATATAAAAATATTATATTATAATATAATAATTAAAAGTGCCCGAAGACTGGATGGTGCCTATCTTCAAGAAAGGGAGGAAAGTGGATCCGGCTAACTATAGGCCCATCAGCCTGACTTCTATCCCGGGGAAGATCTTAGAAAAGTTTATTAAAGAGGCCATCCTTAATGGACTGGCTGACGTCAACATCTTAAGGGACAGCCAGCACGGGTTTGTTGCGGGTAGGTCTTGCTTGACCAATCTCATTTCCTTCTATGACCAGGTGACCTATCACCTGGAC
>NW_005842027.1:1639172-1643019 GCF_000455745.1 Alligator sinensis | reverse complement strand
TGCTTCCAGTTTTGGGCTCCACAATTCAAAAAGGATGTGGAGAAGCTTGAGAGAGTCCAGAGAAGAGCCACGTGCATGATCAGAGGTCAGGGAAGCAGACCCTACGATGACAGGCTGAGAGCCCTGGGGCTCTTTAGCCTGGAAAAGCGCAGGCTCAGGGGTGATCTGATGGCCACCTACAAGTTTATCAGGGGTGACCACCAGTATCTGGGGGAACGTTTGTTCACCAGAGCGCCCCAAGGGATGACGAGGTCGAATGGTCACAAACTACTTCAAGATCGTTTCAGGCTGGACATAAGGAAGAACTTTACTGTCCGAGCCCCCAAGGTCTGGAACAGCCTGCCACCGGAGGTGGTTCAAGCACCTTCATTGAACACCTTCAAGATGAAACTGGATGCTTATCTTGCTGGGATCCTATGACCCCAGCTGACTCCCTGCCCTTTGGGCGGGGGCTGGACTCGATGATCTTCCGAGGTCCCTTTCCAGCCCCGATATCTATGAAATCTATGAAATCTATTTGTTGCTCCTGTGCTGTTTCATCTTTTAAATCTAACACAGTCACTGATGATTTTATATCTTTCCCTTGAATAACGAGAGATTTTAAAATGACTGTATTTCATTACTATAATTTCAAAATGAAATGTGTCTGTTTATAATTCTGAAGCCCCTCCAAAAGTCACACTAGGTGACTTGACTGAAAGTGAAGGAAAAAAAAAAGGTAGTGATATGAGCAAAATCCTGAATTCTATTTGTTTGGACATTCTTTTTAGAACTTGTTATCACTCTTGGTAATGTGCCCCCAGTGCTATGTGCAGAAGTGAGCTAACTAAAGGTAACGAAGAAGCAGAAATCAGGCTGGAGGGAGGGAGAGAAGAGGAGGAAGAGGAGATAATAATACCCAATAGTGAGGCACAGGGGACAGGAAAGAAGCCAAGCTTGGCTGCCTTGCCATCCCCGGCTGGATCCTGTGCTGGGGATGGGAAGTCAGCCCAGCTGGACTTACTTTCCATCACCAGCCTATGGTCAAAACATTTAAGCTTTTGAAACATTTCGACCAGCCTTGTTTTGTTTTGCGGCTATTTTGACGGCCTTTGTCTGCTTCTGATTTTGCTGTTTTGACCAGACAAAATTTCGCACAGTCCTACTGGGCACTAGTTTAGCAGATGGCCTGCTGAGCAAAATTGGCTGAGTCCCTTCATTTCTTTTTGCCTCAGCTTCCCCATCTGTAGAATGGGGATAATGGCTTTGTTAAGAAATCTACGGACGCAAAGCCCTGCAAAAGATCTTGAGATTAATACGAAGGTGAATCATGCCAATTTTAACAAAAATAAACAATGTATAGGGAATGCTGAGGAGCAGAGATTGAGACACCATCCTGATAAGACCAGAATGCTGGAACCTTCCTTCCTTGTCAGGCAGATGCCAAAGTATCTATCAGATGTGGTGGTTTTAGATGCCATTCCATAAAGGGAAGTTAAATGCAGCAGTGGATAAGTGTTGTGAAAGCAAAAAGCAGAGACAACTACAGAGAGGTAGGTGTAAGAAACAGGTGGATAATTCTCATACAACTCAAGTGGGAATGTGAGGAAGAAAACTCCCAGACTTATTGTCACTGTCATGGATACTGAACAGAGGTGACCAGTGATGCAGAAATACATTTTTGTGCTGCAGACAAATGAAAACTTGTAAACTCATAATAAGCTTGTTGGGGCAGGGAGGAGAAGCCAGAAACTGTCTTGTTCAATGGTTATGCATTGTGCTTATTACAGCCAGAGTCTAGTCTTCCTGACTGACTGGAGTCCTGAAGTATTCCTGCAGTTATTGCCCTCATAGGAAGAAAAAAACATTTGACTGCACGTTTTTGTTGGGCTGAAGAGAGACCTAGAACCTGTTCTGCAGAGATGAAAGGTTAACATGCTAATCCATAACGCTACATAGCAACCAGTACCTTTGCTCATTCCTTTTCCTTAAAGCCAAGGTGGAACCATTTCATTATGGCTGTTTTACTAGTATGTGAGTAGGGCAGAGAAGAGAAGTAATTGGACTTAATTGGGGTGGCTTGATGCCAGGGAGCTGGAAACAGAGCTGGAATAGCTTGGGTTTAAAGCTAATTTCTTGCAGAAGGTTTGGTTTTTCTGTAAAAGTAAAGGTTCCTAATGCTCCTGAGAATGCATAGGTTTAACTCAGAATGGGAATATATCCCATGGGTCCAGTTGTTAAAAATGCTTTCATGTTAATGGGTACAATTATGTAGCTTGGCACCTCTAGATATATAAATGCAGTTCACTGAGTGCACAGAGCAGTTCAACACCAAAACTGAATTTTAGGTTGAGTCTTTTTCAACTTAGATCAGGTTGAAATAAAATATCAGGCCTAACTAGTCATTAAGAAGAATCAGAATCGACAGAACCCATGAGCTTTACTGTATAGTAGACTAATTAGATCCACAGTAAAGCATCACCATCTATATGTGTGCCAGTATTAGGGCACAGTAAATTAACTCTGCCATAAAATAGTCCCATACTATCTTATAGATTCATGGATTCATAGGACGCGTCCACAGTGCGCTTGCAGCAGCTCAAATAGAAGTGGTGCAAATTTGAGGCAGGGCTTTTTGCCTCAGCGCATGTGCTCGGACATGCACTTTGTTGTGGAGCAAATTGTGCCACTTGGGGCAAAATAACCCTGCCTGGCTCCTCCTGGATCTGCAGCCAGGGGGTGTTAGAGCCTGGGGCCAGCACCTGTGCTGTCCACAGCAGTATAAAAAGCTGCCCTGCCCTGCCCTGCCCTGCCCTGGCCTGGCCCCATCCATACAAAAAGCTGCCCTGGCAAGTAGCTCAGGGCTACATGCTCTCAGGAGCTTCTGGGGGAGGAGCCTCTGGCAGGAAGTTGGCCATGCCCCTTCCTGTCCCAGGATGCTGCGTCTGTGGCTGGGTGCGGCAAGCTTGGTCTCAGGAGCTTTGGGGGAGAAGATGGCCAGGCCCTTCCCTGCCTCTGGCTACTATTAGCTGCTGGCTTGTTCTCAGAGCTTTTGGAGTAAGTCAGCTGCACCCGTTCCTGCCTTGGGTGGCTGCTGCTACTGCTGTTGCTAGCCCCCCTAGTGCGGGGGGTCATCTGCTGCACACTGCTACCCCAGTCAGGGAGGGTCCCACTGCACTACACCACACTCCAGCACCGCACCCCAGCTTCTGCACCCCTTTTTCGGTATGGCCTGTTGCCAAGCTGCGATTGGGGGACAGCCTGGGGAGGGTGCCTGTGCTGCCTGTAGACCCCTCCCCCACCATCACTGCTGGAGCCTAAAGGAACCTTGCCTGCCCCAGCTACCTTGGTAGGCCCCCCCACCTTCACCTCCACTTTCACCAGAAACACACCCTGAGTGGTTGAACTGGAAGGCTCCTACCATCACTACTGCTGTTGCTGCTGCCGCCCTTGTTTTTTCTGCTGTCCCCTCTTAGGAGAGGGGGAGATTCCCTGCTGTCTAAAGGAACCTTGCCTGCCCCAGCTACCTTGGTAGGCCCCCCCACCTTCACCTCCACTTTCACCAGAAACACACCCTGAGTGGTTGAACTGGAAGGCTCCTACCATCACTACTGCTGTTGCTGCTGCCGCCCTTGTTTTTTCTGCTGTCCCCTCTTAGGAGAGGGGGAGATTCCCTGCTGTACCACCTAACACCACACCTGCACTGGATCACTTCCTAATCACTCCTACCCTCCCCCACAGCTACCTCACTGCATCTGATCCTGATTTGTATTCCTGCCTACTGCTCTGCTGCTGAGTGACCGGCTGGAGGCCCGAGGAGCTTTTGGACAGATCTTCCCCAAACAAAGCCCCCCCCCTGCTCCAGCCA
>NW_005842027.1:1636686-1639155 GCF_000455745.1 Alligator sinensis | reverse complement strand
TTACACCTGCCTCAGCAGCCTTCCCTGTGTGTTTTTTGCCCTTATTTGGTAAGTCCTGTGGTCCACTCCCCCTGACCTGGTGTTTGTTGTGTGGCTGAAGAAGCCAGCTTGAGTTTCTCCAGCCCTTGTGTGTGTGTGTGTGTGTGTGTATTTCCCCGCCCCCCTCCCCACACACATTCTCAAAGCATAGGCCTCCTGGGTTTTTTTGTTTTTGTTCTTCCTGTGGGGATGTGGCTCAGTGAGCTTCAGCTCCCTTCCTCCCTATCCCCTTCTCCCCACAACCCCAGCCTGCCCCTACTAGATTCACCAGCCCCATGGGATATTTTGTTTTTCTTTGTCTTCCCTGACCTCACATGAAACAATGGCAGGCGGGGGGCACCCTCCGGGGGGAGCGGGGCGCCCCACTAGGGGGATAGATCCTAGCCAAGCCCCCAAGGGGATGCATGCCCCTGCAGCCTCCACCCCGGAGGCAGAGTCCAACCAACCTCCTCTAGGGGTGGAGAAGATTGCAACCCCCACTGAAGGGGCAGGTGAGACTCTGGTAGGGAGCCAACAGGGCCAGGGGGTTGCCCCTGGCCAGCCCCCCCCCCCCCCCCCCCGGAGGGGTTCCCATGTCCCCTTTCCCATCATCAGGGACCAAGGGCAAGGGCAGTGGGAAGGGCTCCTCTTCAGTCTCCACAGCTGGGGGTGGGAAGGGCAATGGCCTTGTCTCAAAGCCTAAACCACCAGTGCCTGAGGGAACCAGATGCACTACACCAGCCAGCACACTCACTAAGCCTGTCCCTGGCCCTAGCTCAGGTCCCACCAACATGGCCTCCCAGGCGGGGAACCACAGTGCTGCACAGGCAGCTGTGGGGAGACCTAAAGCCAGAGGGCCTGGACCCTCCACCACTGGCCCTTCCAGCTCGGGCAGTGGGGCCCCCTTTCCAGCACTCACCCGCAGTCATGGGGTGAAGTGCCAACTGCCCAAGTGGGAGAACCTGCACTTTGAGACCTGGGTGAAGGCCCTGGCTCAGGTAGTGGGGGCCCCCAAGATTGTGGCAACCTTCCACTTTCATGGCAAGGGGGTCTTTTGCCTTACCTTGGAGGCTGCTGCACAAAAGGCGCTGGAGAGGGAGCTCATGGTGGAGGGCAAGTACGTCCCCTTCGAGCCTCTAGAAAAGGTGGGGAACAGGGTGGTCCTCAGCTCCAACCTTCCCCATATCCCCAATTGGGCCCTGCTCCCCCAGCTCCAAACCCTGGGGAGAGTTATCTCCCCGGTGGTGGCCCTCTTACTGGGGTGCCAAGACCCTGGCCTCCACCACATGTGCTCTTTCCATTGCCAGGTCATGATCCAGCTGGCAGCAGGTGTGGCTGGAGGCTGAGGGGTGCCTGGTAATTCCTTATCAGGGGGCCCTGGTGAGGATTTTCTATACACTGAGGGACCTGCAGTGTTTCTGGTGCCATGCCCCATGGGCCAGGCAGGGAGGGCATCTGCAGGTCCCACTGGAAAAAAGGGGTGCCCCTATCACTGGTGCCCCACCCCTCTCAGGCCCCCCTGGCACTGCAGCCACAACTATGAGCCCACCCATGAACTCAAGGGACCCCACCCCCCAACCAAGTCCAGTGGAGTCCCAGGGAGGGCACCAGCAACTGGGGGGAAGAGAGGGAGCAGGGCCCCCCTGCCCCTAGTCATACCTCTGTCATGGCTGTTTCACTCTCCCAACCCTCACCTTCTCTTGCTGGAGCCTATCCACCTGAGGACCACCCCATGGCTGAGTGGGTAAAGGTCCCCTCTGGGCGTAAAGGCAAGAGGAAGGCCCGGGCATAGGTGGAGCTCTCTGACATGGAGGACTCCTCTCCCCATCCCAAGACATGGTTCCAGACCATGTCCAGAGCCTGAGCCAGTCCTCCAAAAGAGACACTCTGGTTTCGGCCAGATTTCTTCTGCCAGCTGGCCACATACATTGGCACCCTCAACCCTCACAAGTGCCTGGTCCTTGGTGGGGACTTTAGCATCACCCTAGATGCACGAGACCAGTCAGGCAAGGAGTGGAACCAGGCCACCGTGGGCATCCTCAGGGATATCCTGATGGACTACTCCCTGGTGGACGTCTGGCGTGCCTGTCACCCAACTGAATCCCCTGTCTTCACTTATGTGAAGGTTGGGGAGGAGCAGGCATGCCACTTCTGGTTAGACAGGGTTTATATCAGCAGGTTCCATGTTCAAATCAGCAGGTCCAGATGATCTCCACCCCAGGGTGTTGAGGGAGCTAGCAGGGGTTATTGCAGGGCCCTTGGCATGGCTTTACGAGTGCTCATGGTGCTTGGGCTAGATGCCAGATGATTGGAAGATAGCCAATGTGGTCCCCATCTTTAAGAAAGGGAGGAGGGAGGACACGGGCAACTATAGGCCCATCAGTCTTACTTCAATCCTGGGGAAACTCTTTGAGAAGATCATCAAGGAGCACATCTGTGATGGGCCGGCAT
>NW_005842027.1:1630329-1635782 GCF_000455745.1 Alligator sinensis | reverse complement strand
GGGATAACAAGGAATAACGGCCACAAGTTGTTGGAGAGTAGGTTTAGATTAGACATCCATAAGAACTACTTCACAGTTAGGGTGGCTAGGATCTGGAACCAACTTCCAAGGGAAGTGGTGCTGGCTCCTACCCTGGGGGTCTTAAAGAAGAGGCTTGATGCCTACCTGGCTGGGGTTGTTTGAGCCCAGTTTTCCTCCTGCCCAGGCAGGGGGTCAGACTTGAAGATCTACAAGGTCTCTTCTGACCCAACTTCTATGATTCTATGATATATCTTTGCTGAACTTTGCCCGGGTCCACTTCTCTGGCATCTGGTCGACCTCTTTCAGCGATCACCACCTTGTCTGGTTCCAGGCCACACGGGCCTGAGCATCTGGGGTCGACCTACTGGCATTTTAGTGCTAGCCTGCTGGAGTATGTGGGCTTCAGGGTGGCTTTCTGGGAGTTCTGGCTGGCCTGGTGTGAGCAACAGACAGCTTTCCCTTTGGCTCAGAGATGGTGGGATGTGGGGAAGGTGCGCATCCGGCTTTTTTGCCATGGCTACACTCGGGGGCACGCCCAGCAGAGGAAGGCAGTCTGGGAGCACCTTGAGCAGGAAGCACTAGAGCTGGAGAGGTGCCTGGCCACCGACCCAACCAACCCATCCCTCTGCGGAGAGTGTCGGGAGAGGCAGGAAGAGCTTCGTGCTCTGGACTACCACCGTGCCCACGGTGTATTTGTCTGCTTGCGCATCCAGCACCTTCAGGAGATGGACCACAGCTCCCACTTCTTCTAAGCCCTGGAGAAGAGGTGGGGGGCCAAGAAGTACATCTCCTGCCTTCTGGTGGGTGACAGCACCCCCCTCATGGATCCAGGCGAGATGCGCCAGTGCGTGTGGGCCTTCTATGAAGAGCTCTTCTCCCTGGATCCAACTGATGCCGAGGCCTGTCAGACCCTGTGAGAGGGACTCCTGTAGGTCAGGATGGGTGACAAGGACTGGCTGGAAGCTCCTTTCACTCTGGCTGAGTTTTCAGCTGCCCTCCGCATGATGCCTGGCAAGCAGGCTCCGGGCATCAATGGACTGACCTCAGAGTTCTACCGGGCTTTCTGGGACGTCCTTGGCCTGGACCTTGCTGCAGTCTGGGCTGAATTCAAGGAAAGTGGGGAGCTCTCCCTGTCATCCCGGAGGGCCTGCTGAAGAAGGGAGATCCCTGTGACCTAAGGAATTGGTGTCCCATGTCTGTCCTCCGAGCAGACTACAAGGTGGTAGTGAAGGGCATCTCGCTGCACCTGCAGTCCGTGCTGATGGGCATGATCCATCCCAACCAGACCATCTTTGACAACCTGTACCTGGTTTGCGACCTCCTAGAGCTAGTGTGCTGGGAAGGCCTGTCTTTTGCCCTCCTATCCCTGGACCAAGAGAAGGCATTTGACAGAGTGGATCATGGATACCTCACAGGCATGCTGCAGGCCTTTGGCTTTGGGCCCCACTTCGTGTGGGCTCTCCAAGTGCTGTATGCCTCTGCAGAATATTTTGTCAAGCTCAACTGGACCCTGGCGGAGCCCATCCCATTCAGGAGAAGGGTGCATCAAGGCTGCCTGCTGTCAGGCCAGCTGTACGCCTTGGCCCTGGAGTCCTTCCTTGTTCTCCTGTGGAAGCGGGTGGCAGGGTTGATGCTCCGGGAGCCAGCAGTGCAGCTAGTTCTGTCAGCGTATGCTGATGATGTACTCCTCATGGTCCAGGACTCAGGTGACCTGGCTCAGGTGGAGGCCTGCCAGGTATTGTACTCGGCGGCCTCCTCTGCCCAGGTCAACTGGGTCAAGAGCTTTGGCCTGGTGGTGGGTGATAGGTGGCAGGTGGGCTCACTCTTACCTGCACGCCACGGGATCCACTGGGGCGTGGGCTCGCTGCTCTACTTGGGAGTCTACCAGTTGCTCTCAGAGCCCTCCTCATCAGGGAACTGGCACCAGCTGGAGACAAGGGTGGTGGAGCGGCTCCAAGCATGGGCAGGGCTCCTGCGATGTCTCTCCCTCTGTGGGAGAGTGCTGGTGCTGAACCAGCTGTTCTTGTCCATGCTCTGGCACCACTTACACACCCTGCCTGTGCCCCCTGAGGTCCTGGCAGGACTCCAGAGACAGGCGCTGGATTTTTTCTGGCTGGGACAACAATGGGTTGCTGCAGAGGTCCTGAGCCTCCCCTTGCAGGAGGGCAGCCAGGGCCTGGTTTGCCTGCGCAGCCAGGTCTTGGCATTCCACCTTCAGGCCCTGCAGCAACTGCTATACAGTGTTGGCAGCCATGCAGCATGGGGCCACCTGGGACGTCCTTTCCTCCGCCATTTCCAGGGGCTCCGATACAACTGGCAGTTCCTCAGCCTGTGGGGCTTCTCTTCGCAGGACTTGCGAGGGCCACCAGATTTCTACCAGGACCTCCTCCGGGCATGGAGACTGGTCTCTGCCTCCAGATCCCTGACAACAGTCTGCCAGGGTGCCAACCTGCTCGTTGAGCCCCTCCTCTGGAACCCCCAGCTGGAGGTGACAATGGCAGAGGCACCCCGGTTGTGACAGAGGTTGATCCTGGCTGGTGTCACCTGTATTGGAGACTTCCTGGACTATGATAGGCAGGGATGGGGGGACTCCTCAGTGCTGGCCTGGCACATGGGTCTACCCACGACATGTGCAACCTACCGTTTGGTTCAGGACGTGAAATCCGCCCTACCTCCCTCGCCTTTGTTGACCAGGTCCTGCGTGGCGGTGGTCCCTGCCACCCCCCCTCCCCCCCGTGTCCTCCAGCACACTGGAATTTGTTGTGGGGCCAGCGCCTCACCCAGCTTCACGGCACTCCCCACTCCACCACCTGAGCTGGCTGGAGGACATCAGATTGGTCCACTTTTTCACCGTCTATCGCCATCACCTCTACATGCTCATGCACCACACTTTCCATCATGCTGCCTTCACGTTCTGCCTAGACACCATGTGGCAGGACCTGGTTGGCGAGGGCATGGCTGGGGCACCTCGGTGGCTGAGTCTGTACTCCACCCTCATCCCATGAGCCACTGGGGACCTCAGTTGGTGGCTCCTCCATGGAGTTGTTGCCGCAGTCATGTATGTGGTGAGCTTCATGGACACCCTGGTCTTCTGCCCCTTCTGAGGGCAGAGGGAGACCCTGGCGTTCATGACCCTTGAGTGCACCAGGCTGCAGCCCCTCCATCTCCACCTCCAGAAACTCCTCCTGAGGTTCTGGTTGAATTTCACCCCCCACCTTTTTGTTTTTGGGCCCCCCCTCTGTGGCCCCACCAAGTCCTGGGACCTTCTGGTCAACCTCCTCCTGGGCCTGGCCAAGTGAGCCCTATATTTGACCAGGAAGGAGGCTCTGGCCAGGAAGGTGCCCAGAGACTGCAGGGCCTCTTTGTTCTTAGGCCATTACTCCTGGTTTTTCCCTCAGGTGCCCTGGTGAACAGTTGCTCACTGACCCCTTGATGTACTCCCCTAGCGTAGCGGAAAGCTGCTACCAGCTCTCCTCTCAGCATTCTTTTCCTGAGGCTGAAGAGTCCCAGATCCCTCAGCCCTTCCTTGTACGGCTTGCTGTGTAAGTCTCTGATCATATGGGTGGTTCTTCTTTGGACTCTCAAGCTTGTCCATGTCCTTGTTAAAATGTGGTGCCCAGAACTGGACACTCTAACTACAGTCTCACCAATGCTGAGTAAAGAAGAATCATCTCCTTGGCTTTGCTGGAGATGCATTGATTGATGCATGCCAGAGTATTATTTGCCCTACTGGCTACAGCATTGCACTGCCAGCTCATATTCATACTGTGGTCTATTATTACCCCCAGGCCCCTTTAATTCATGGTGCTAGTCAGTTTGGTGCCACCAAGCCTGTAGGTATGTTGAGGGTTGCTCATCCCAAGGTGGAGCCCTTTAAATTTCTTGATGCTGAACTTTATCAGGTTACAATTTGCCCAACTTGCTAGCTTGTCTAGATCTGCCTGTAACTGTAGCCTATCTTGAAGCATGACCATGCTTCCCCATAAGTTGGTGTCATCCATGAACTTGGCCAGTGAACTCTTCACCCCCACATCCAGATTGTTAATAAAGATGTTGAAAAGTACCGAACTGAGCACTGACCCCTATGGGACACCACTGCCCACTTCTTGCCAGGATGACACAGATCTGTCAAGTACAACTCTTTCGGTCCTATTGTTGAGCCCCAGCTCAAGTCTGGGATCGTGCCCAGTATGATTGGTTATAAGTGAGTGACGCAAGAAGTTCTTTACTGAGCATGTCTCTATACCTGTGTTTTAGCCATGTATCTCATTTACATACATGTATGTTTTATTAGCATACTTTTTCCCCACCTAGGGGTGTGATTTTTAGTATTTTAATGAGCCCTTTAACCCGGTACCCTGGCTTCTGCTTTTGTTTTCAAGCCCCCTTTATCTAGGACTGTCTCCTACTTATCATTGCAGATGGACATTCGTCACATAACATTCTCTTCTGCTTCATCTCTGAGTAGTGGTTTCTAGGTCACTCCTTATATTCCCCCCTCTGGAGCATTTTTAATTATTATTATGATTGCTCCATTCAATTTGGCTTAACACAAATCTAGTATCATCAGCTTTCTTTGTTTGTAAAATCATTTGATTTACCTTAGGCCTGAAGATAGATATAAAAACAGGTAAACATTGGATACAGCAACAAACCATAATCCCTATAACACAAAACAAGACAACCATACTAAATAACTGTCTCAACCATCCAAAATTGGGAAACCAGGAATTTAACCAGGAAAAGTCTAAGCCAGATGATTCTTTTAATGTCTGTTCCAGTTGTTGTAAGGCACCAATTTTGTCTTCAATTAGTACAGAATTATCGGTGAGATTGAAAGAACACATTCCTTTTAAAGTTTCACACCCAAGATTGTGTCGTAATAAGAGATAATCAATAGCGGCTCTATTCTCTAAGAGAGCGTCCCTTAATTGTTTTTGTTCAGCATTCAGGGCTGAAAGAGCTCGAGATGTAGCAGTAAGTCCTTTTGCTAGAACACAGGCCGCTGCATTAAGTTTTCTGCTATTACTTACAGCGAGACCTGGAACCCCCACCATAGATGCAGCTAATGCTACATATTCAGCCTTAGATAATAGTCCAGGGGAATCATTCTCATCACAGTCGGCGGTGAGAATAGTGTATGCTCGTTTAAACCTCCCACCAAGAGGGGTTTGTTCAGTGTGCATTAGGTCAGATTTCCTTGGAAGAGCTGCAGTTACCCGGGCAATGGTGCATGGTCCTCCAGTAGCGTTTGCTGGGAGGTATGAATATATTATTCTCCCGCAGGCTAGAAACCATCCTCGAGGAAGGATGGTATGTGCGTATGCATAGGATATTTGACTGGTCTCATTACAGAGGACATTTTTACCTTGGTTCAATTTAAGGCAATTACCAGTACAATTAACCATTAGGAAACATTCGGAAGCATTAGC
>NW_005842027.1:1607679-1624376 GCF_000455745.1 Alligator sinensis | reverse complement strand
TGTTGAGCCCCAGCTCAAGTCTGGGATCGTGCCCGGTATGCAAAGGCCAATAAAGATACCAGGGGTGAAAGTACAAAGAAAGTTTATTGCTAGCAATAAAAGGTGCGAGCGGAATAATTTCACGTAACAAGCACACCAGATTACTATTTCTAAGCATCTTTTATACAGGTGTTTTTGAGTCTTCATAAGCATCCTTGTTTGCTGATTGGTTATAAAGGAGTGACACAAGGAGTTCTTTACTGAGCATGTCTCTATACCTGTGTTTTAGCCATGTATCTCATTTACATACATGTATGTTTTATTAGCATACTTTTTCCCCACCTAGGGGCGTGATTTTTAGTATTTTAATGAGCCCTTTAACCCAGTACCCTGGCTTCTGCTTTTGTTTTCAAGCCCCCTTTATCTAGGACTGTCTTCTACTTATCATCGCAGATGGGCATTCATCACATAACATTCTCTTCTGCTTCATCTCTGAGTAGTGGTTTCTAGGTCACTCCTTACACTATCCTGCAGCCAGTTTTTCACCCACCTGACTGTCTTGGAGTTAAGCCCACAATCCTCCAATTTTCTCATGAGGACATCATGGGATACTAGATCAAAGGCCTTTTGGAAGTCTAGGTATACAATGTCAACCTGCTTTCTCGTGTTCAGGTGGTGAGTTACCTTGGTCATAGAAGGAGACAAGGTTGGTAAGGCAAGACCTGCCCGCAACAAAGCCATGCTGAACTTTTCTAGGATTTTCCCTAGGATGGAAGTTAGACCAATTGGCCTATAGTTATCTGGGTCCTCCTCCTGCCCTTCTTGTGGATGACCAAAACATTGGCCCTCTTCCAGTCCTCAGGGACTTCTCCAGAGTGCCACGAGTTGTGGAAGAGTTTTGCCAGGATTCTGCAATGACTTCAGCCAGCTCCTTCAGCACTCTTGGATGAAGATTATCCGGTCCTGCTGACTTGTATATGTCTAATTTTATTAATTGGTCATACACCAATTCTACAGCAATAGTAGGAAGGTGATTATTCCTATCGTCTTCTACTCTACCTGGCATGGTTTTCCCCTTGGTTAGGTGAAAGACCGAGGCAAAGTAGTCATTTAGGAATTCAGCTTTCTCCTGGGTGCTGGTAACCAGCTCTCCTGAATTGTTGAGCAACAGCCCCACACTCCCATTTGTTTTCCTTCTGTTCCCTATGTACCCAAAGAAGGACTTCTTGTTGTCCTTGATTCCCATTGCTAATCTAACTTTGGTCACCGCTTTAGCCTATCTTATCTGTTCCCTGCAAATGCAGCCCGTTGTGGAATAGTCCACCTTGGGGCCCATCCCAAGGTTCCATTTTTATAAGCCTCTTTATTCTTTCTTAAGAGGATCTTACAGTGGAGTACTTATGTGCACTGAAGCACATGTCTAGACAGTGACAGGGGCTGACTGGGTCATGAGGGTGTTAAAGTGTGGAGCCTGCCTGTCACCTAGCCCCACGCTTTAGTACCCTTGTGCCCCAGCAAGCCCTTCTACCACCCAATGCTGCCACCCAGAGGCTGGCCCCAAATCCCTCTGCCAGCCTGGGGCTGCTTTGCCCTGCTCAAAGTGCTGAGGTCCTGGGCACATGGGTAGACACTGCATCCAAGAGCAGTTGACTCCAGCATGAATGTTCTTGCTTAGCGTTAATCGCACACGTGGATGGATCCATTATGTTCGCTAAAGACACAAAAAAACCCAGGTTTTAATACAAATTAGTATAAATTGGACTAGTTCTGTATTTGTTTTGTTCAGGGCCAGTTGAACAAACAATGTAAAGTTCTATCTGAAAAAAAAACCCTTTTATTATTTATTAAAATAAAAATGAAAGCAGCTTATACTGCCTCCAAAATGAGAAGCATGACAGCTGGTGTTATATTATATTTCCTTTCTGGATGCAAGAAAATGACCTTCATAGTTCACTTGAGGCTTTGTCTCTTTAGAGTTATAGTCCATTTCCTTGTTAGTGATAATAAACGGCATTATATTTCATTTCACACTGATGGGCTCTATCTGCATACTACTGAGGAAGTTTGAAAAAAAAAGCAGGGTGAGTGGAAGGAGAGAGATGGTGCATTGCATTGTGTTTCTGTTAAAAAGGATCCAAAACAGAATGATCTCAAATTACTTCCCAGACATCCATGATATTAATAAACTATTATATTTTAAAATGGTATTTGCCTAGACATAGATTGGGGTATCATTACACAGTACATCAGCGCTACCAGATGTTCAGTAATCAGAGTGGGTACCTAAATCTAGGATGCAAATCAGAGCAAGCCACAGAGAGGTTTACTTTTCAGCTGCTGAAGTTGGTAGAAATGGCTGAAGGTTTAACCTTGTCCATTTAAAGCAACGGCATCTTCTAATACCTCAGGCCTTCAAGAATTTTATTGGCACTTGGGGAATCCCTTCCTTAAATAGACCTTATGTCTCAGTCTTACCAGAACGGTCTTTAGTATGATATCCCAGGAACACTGGAAAGCTCCCCACCCCACTTTTTCAACCATAACTTCTTTTATGAGTACAGATTTTTTTTTTAGGGCATATTTCTATAACTAATAGACTTTTCCTTGTATTTATGAGCAGCAAACATTCCAGTGAAACAAGAGTTCAGTGTGATGAACAGGGTCTAGCACGAAGAGAAAAGTTCAATGAATGTAACACCTATCAATTTTTTCTTCAGCTGGAATGAATGATAAATGTTTGCTCAGTGTTTTAGGTTTCATTGCAACACCAAGTGACTAGAAAAAGTCTTCCAGTCTGAGAAATACAGGCATTGCTGCTAAGAAGTTGGCAGTAGCAATAGCATATCATTACAAGCATAGGGTACATATATTTTTCTAGGAATATTTTGCAGCCCTTAAAAGTGTTGCCACAGAAGTATCTTTGTATTGAATTTTAAAACATGGTCATTTCCCCTGCTCTGAAACTTTTATTGTCTAGATGTAAGTGATCCAGATATAGCTAATATGCCTGTAGTTAGAAAAATGTCATGTTAATAACCTTATTCCCTGTTACTTTTAATATATGTTCCTGCATGAGCAGAAGTAGCACATTATATATTTTGGATATAATTCAATAAAATAAAAGTATATGTCTAACAAGATTTGTGAATATCCAAAATGCTAAACAGATACCTCTTGGCTAGAATCAAGGATTAAAATCTTTATGATCCACTACTCCTACTTCCTGCATAATACAAGCCATAGAATTGAGCTTTTTGCTAGCTCTTTATTTTTCTGGACAAGTAATACATGGATTTTTGAAACTTTAGACACAATTGTAAAAAATTTGACTGGTACAAGACCATTCAGGTTTCTGACTACAATGTCCAGTAAAGTGTATGCATGTTTGCAGGTCCAGGATCAATAGTTTTCTTTTTTAATAATTTTGCATAGTTCTTAAGAAAATTTGGGGAAGAAAAAAAGGCATTCCTTCCAGTATTCCAGAGGCATGAGGAGATACGGGCCAGATTATACCCTCAATTATATCCATGTCGCTTTGTCATATTCAGAATAGATTTTGTCCCAGAAAGCTTAACTGCCCTGTTTCCTTTTAAGGTGTAAACTCCTAACACTTACCCCTGAAATTCTCTTTCTGAACACCTCCAATCATTTCCTAGTCACATGCAGTTTGCTTTTAGCCAGGCCTGGTATTGGAAAATATCAAGAATATTTTCCAATAGCTCTTTAAACTTGCCCAGTGCCCCTTAGAATAGAAGGTGAGTGAATCACCTCGGCCAATTGTTCTCTTGAGATGGTATGAACAAAAACCTTGGATCTCAATCTCCTTAAATTATACTGGATATGAATTCTGATTCTTCTGCTTCCTTCTCTTTGGAAATAGTATCCTACTCCTCCCAGCCTACTCTTGCTGCTTCCTCCTTTGCACCTACAATATCTCCCTATTCCCACCAAAGAATCCCAGAACTCCTTGTCCCATCCACTTTCCAAAGTATTGTTTCTTCCCTTTGAGCTATCATCTCAGCTAAATGACAGTGAGCAAGCTCTGACTGGAGGCGACCAACTTTCCTGCCTGTGCTTCCTGATCTCGTTTAATATTAGAAACAGGCAGATTAAGAGAAGAAATTGATCTATCTCAAATTAGTATTAAAGTAAAAATACACAAACTGTTGTCATCTGAGTTACTGTGATAATGGGATGGATGGATAGACTGGGATTCCTCTCATGGGGAGATTATATGCAGCAAATTTTCTCAAAATTATTGTCCTGAGCATGAATTGCAGGGGCCATAATCCTTTCCCTTCCTCCTGGCATTGTGTTTCTGGATACCCCCAAACCTCTGAGAATTAACTATTTTCCTCTTTTTTGTCATTGGAAACCAAAATATGTTTAGGTTTTATTTCCATTCTGAAAAAAAAAAAAACCCACCAACCAATTGATGGATTAATAAAGAACAGGATGAAATATTGCTGAGTACAGAAAATCCCAGTTGCATTAATTTTGACAGTGTCTTTAAATAATTTTCCAGACCTCCCTCCCACCCACCCTTAACTTCTCTCTGCACTATTGGCCTATATGACAGGCCTTAATTAGCACAGATTTTTCACGTTCATGGATAGATTGGAAATTTGGAAGCACTTAATGAAAAAGGTCTGTTACCTTGACCAGCCTGAAATTACAGTTAGAGGACATTTGCCTGCTCCAAAGGCTGGTTGCATACAAATATATGAATATTAACATACTGCATACAAAAATACAATTGTAAGGTCTGTAAAGAGGCAAGAATAGCTCCTTGGCTTCATTGATGCATCCCCTGTTCTCATCAGCTGAAAATCTGGCCTGTAGTGTTTTGTTTGATTCTTTAGATTCAGCCACTGTAAATTAAAAATAACATTTTTATACAGATGCACTTCATCTCACTTATCATTACTAGAGATGGGTCTGAACTCAGAGCATTTCTCTCTGCTGCAGGGTAGTTTGGAACCAGATCTAAACCCAGATCCACATTTACCATCTTTATCCTCCTGTTTAATTTCACCTCTGAACACCACTAAATTCAAGTTTTATAGCCCTGGTTCATTTTCATTTCTTACCTGTGTACCCCTTGGGAAGCAGCAGCCACTGAGTGTGTCTGCATGAGATGTTTACTGCAGAATTGCCTAATTAGCTCCGCAGTAAACATCTCAGTGTCTAGATGTGTGGCCCTATTAGGCCATAGGAAACTAATAAATTCCACAGCATGTTAGTACCTGTAAATACACTTACTATCCTGCTGCAGAGTTTTTTCATTCAAAGCAATGCACATGTAGACACTAATGGAGCTGGCTGGGGCATGAGGGTGTTTTAGTGAGGAGGCTGTCTGTAGCCTAGCTCTGCACTGGAGCATCCTGGTGCCCCAGCCAGCTCCTCTGCAACACAGCGAGTTGGGTTGGAGCAGCCCCGGGCTGGCAGGCTAACACCCTGCATCCTCTGCCAGCTGGGGCTGCTCCAACCTGGCTCAACCTGCCACAATCCTGGGTGCACATTCAAATGGCATGCCCAGGAGCAATAAACTTCTGCATGACATGTGCTGGAGGTTATTGCTGCAAATTAATTGCATGTGTAAATGCTCCCACTGGCCACAAACTAAACCTTATCTCCTACCTATGGTACATCAGGTGAATGAGCATTTGTTCAGGTGATTCTTGATTCTATAAACTACTCTGACTATAGGGACGGAAAAGGTATTAATTTAGATTAGAACCAAACCCTTGATGTGGCTGTCTGTTTTACTTTTATGTTTCAGGGTCAGAGCCATCAAGTAGAAGTAAATCCAAGTTTTTTTCCTGTTGTTCCCTTCACCCTGTGGTAAATACATTTCTAAAACACTCAACCCATGCCAAAGCCACTGTTATTTATTTCATTACCTGTGAAAAGGTCTGATTCTGTCCAGTGATTAAAATATTTTGTGCTGGGTAGGATAGGCCCAGGGCAGAAATAATGTCAGTCAAACCAGAACCTCTTGATATAGGAATGATGCACAACTGAAGTTAATAGACCAAATGTCATTGTACCCATTGCTGTTTCTCTGACACATCTTGTTTGGCACTTGTAGTCTGGAGATTTGAACACAGAACTAGGAGTCTTGGATTGCTAAACTGGATTTGCCCTTGACTCAGTGCATGGCCTTAGTCCAATCACTTTACCGTGCTGTCATAGTTCTATCACCTGAAAAATAGGAATATTAATAGTACAGGTTAGGAATAGGTGGTACCTTCCTTGAGAACAGTTTACTCACTGATTGCCTACAGCAGGATTCTTTGTTCCTTTCTCTGAGGCATCTTGTGCTGGCCAAAGCTGGTGACAGAATATTTGACTGAGACTAATCCATAGATAGACCTGATGTGCTTGGCAGCTCCTCTATTTTTAGATTTTTTTAATTTAATTTCCCTTTGTTCTTGGCTTTGCTTATGTAGTACTTTACTAGGAAGACCACTTCCTAACATGTAGTTTTGAAAGATAATTAAAAGCATCTCTAAACAAATTCTGAACAATATCCAAAATACGTATTATAACATGATATGTTCCTCTAAATGTATAAGTAGGATGCAAATGTTTAAAACTGTGCAACAGGAAGTGAAGAATGCATTTTTATTTAACCATTTTAATCTTTTAGTCAATTTTAAATTGTGGCAGAAAAAATACCCCACATGGCAAAAGCCCCAGTTACTAAGTTCAGAAAGCTAAAGCCTCTTTTTCTTTTAGGTGCAGTAAATGCATAATGGGAGAAAAAGTAACGCTTGGGTAATAATTGTACAATTACAATTTGAGCGCATGATCCTGGTAGCAGGGATTCTCATAATTATGGAGCAGCGTGTACCGTGCTTGCATAAAACATGGCTTTTAAGCACTTAATTTTACTAGGTGTGTTTAATACTGAAAGTGATTATGGCACATTACTCTAACTGTAATTGCTTGGTGAATGTCATGTTGTAAAAATGAATCCTTCTTTCAAAATTACACAACATTCATGAAGTTCTCCTTCTGCCACTGAGCTGCTTTTTCTTTGACTACATTGATCTCTCCAACATACTCATGAGTACTCCTGCCCCGCAAAGTACTCTTACCCTGCAGTATCTAAGTACTTCACATGATAGCGCGTGCATCTACATGTGCCCCTGACTGCACAGTAACTGCCGTTACTGCACAGTCCCATCAGCACATGGGTCTTTTCTGACCCTACTGCACAGTAGCAATAAGCTACTGTACAGTAGTATTGGCATCACGGTTCATGCCCGTCAATGCTACGTCACCGTAGTGATGAGCTATGTCACAGTAGCTTGTTGCTACAGTGATGTAGCATCTCATATAGACACACCCACTATGTGTCTATATGCGATATGTAGTAGGGAAGTAGTATTATTCTCCTTTTTTTTACAGGTGGAGAACAGAAGCACAGACCCTAGTGCTCATAGTCTCAAAGATGTTTTTGGCGCATAACTTGCACTGAACTCATGTGCAACCATAACCCTGGGTATTGTTTTCCTCTGTTTTATGTGCATCTAAAGTGAGTGAAGCTGGTTTGCCCACAAAGCAGAGATCTTCTTTCCTGGTAAATGTATATGTAGATTTTTGAAAGAGGACTTTTTGAAGAGCACCCAACGTAAGGAATGGATTATTCTCTCTAGGCACTTAGATGAGCACTGTATTTTTAAGGGGTTAACAGCTCCCGATATAACATTTTATGGCCAGATTTTCAAAACAATTCGGGTTCCAGTGGACCTTTGGAAAATATGGTCACTCACTTCAAGTGTAAAAATAGGAGCTCATTACCTTATGAAAATCTGTCCTGGAAGGACTTACCCTGCAGGATACAAGTTTGGTGAATCACTCCATGGCCTTGTACTGGTTTATGGAGTCATTTACAAATGGTGTAGAGTAGGTATTCAGAGCTACCTATCTGACCAAGGTGGAAGGCAGGGGGCAATAAGATTGCCTTAGCTATTGCTTCAAGGGCACTGCTCTGATAAATCAGATGGGAAAAACTAAAGCATTTGATTCTGGTGAGATTGTCAACCAGAGTGCCAGTGGTGTGGGTGTGCTGGAATGAATGAAAACAGCTGTGTGTCTGATGAATGAGACCAGCAGTGTATTTGTACCACACTGTCTATCTCGCTGTGTTTGAGGTGAGCTGACCTAAAACAGAGCTTTGCACTGAGTCTCAGAAAGTTTAGAAATGCTCCAGGGTCACTTTCCTCAGTCAGGGAGATTGGATTCCATTTTTCTCCTTCTTTTTCTATAAAAGATTCAGTGTTAGTGTTCCCTTCTCCCAGCACTACAGCAAGAACATTCAATTCAGTGTAATTTTTCTAATGCATGGCTTACAGTGAAGTGCAGAGAAAGAGAAAGCAGTAAAACGCAGGGGCTGAGTCCAGATGTGCAGGGGTGTGCACTTGCAGTGGTACAAATAAGAGTGGCACAAATTTGTGCCACTATGTTGTTCCTCGGTGCATGACCCTGCGTGTGTGCTTTGTTGTGGGATACATTGTCCTGCTTTGGGTAAACTACCTTTGCCCAGCTCTGGCTCCTGGAATGCTGGAGCAGTGGGAGCACAAATGGAGCAGTAGAGATGCTCTGGCTGGCAGCCAAAGCATCTCATTGGAGGACCACATCTCCATTTGTTCTGGGGAATGGTGTTTTCCTGTGCACTGAGCTGCCTTTTTTCCCAGCACTCTTTTTTTTTTTGCTACCAGGAAATCCTAATAACAAATTTTGTCCCCGCACTGCAAGTTCGCAGTGCGGGGACCGTTTTGACATTCCACGTGTGTGATTTGCAGCACCACAAAGAGCTTTCTGGTGCCACAAACCACACATGCCCACATGTCTGGATGCAGTCAGGTGGTCCAGTTTTGCTACCAGTGAAATTAATGGTGACAAAATATGTATTTAAGTTTAGCAGTGCAGGAACAGACCTGTATTTGTATGTAATACGTAATGTACTCCTTACATATATTTGTGTGAACAACTGATATTAAAACCACATGCACACACTGTGGATATGTGCATACCCTGTTTTGTTATGATTAGGAGTAGGATAGGATCTGTGTGTGCTTATATGTACAGACTCTCTTTGTAAAGTTACCTTTGCAAAATAAGCTATTTTATTTAAATTGCTTTGAATTTGTTTTTAATAACTCAGTGGCAAGCCCACACAGAGTCTTATATCTCACTTTTAAAAGGGAATCTTTGATTTATATGCAGCTTTTTTCTTGGTGGCTCTTTGTGTAGGATGTACAAGTAATGAGGAGTCCGAAGTGGAAGATGGATTGTTATCTGCCTGGCTACAAGAAACAAGCTGCCTCTCTATACATATCAGGCACGGTGTCCCCCTTGGATGAGGCCAGTTTGTTTTGCAGACAGGCAATCACCATGTGGTGGGTTTAAGTTCAGAATGAAAGAGCAAGTGTGCTCAATCAAACACAATCTGTGCTGTTGCTCCATCCTTTCATTTTATCCCTCCTTTGTTTCATTTTTTATGATACAGAAGCCAAATGCAGGTCCCTTTTTAGAGGGGCCTGGGCAGTCAGAAGAGATAACTGTTTACAATGCAGCCCACGATGATGCAGCCCACAGAATACTTTGATTGGGCTGCCACTTTCCAGTGCAATCTCATGAAGATTGTTCTTACCGCAACAAATATATCTTGAAAGAGAAAGGTGGTATAAGTCACCAGCCATCCATGCACTTGGCATCCTTTCCCCACTTGTCATCACAGAACACCCTTTCTCTGGTTCCCATCTTGGAGCATATATGAGGTTTGAAATCTATGGGTGCTTGTACACATGATGGGGATTTAGTCCTCAGAGTTTGATTCTGTACTCCCTAAATTGAAAGAGTGGGTCTTTAATTGAAAACCACCATTTCAATTTTTTCCATCACACTATGCTGAGGGACCCAATCCTTTTTTTTTTTTTTTTTTTGGAGCTGGAGCCTGCCTGCAGTCGGGGGACAAGATGCTGGTGGGCTGAGTGGCCCCTGAGCTGCAGGGGGCCTTGGTCCTTCCTTCCGCAGCAGCAGTACCCCCCCGGGGGCCACCTGGGTGAGCTACTAGTGGGCCAGGTGCTGCCCCAGGTTGGAGGCAGCACCCGGCCCGATCTGACTGTTCCCCGAGCCCTCCCAGCAGGCTTCCAGTGGGCGGGCTCGGGACAGTTGGATTGGGCTGGTACTGCCTCTGAGCTGAGGCAGCACCCGGCCCATTAGTCGCTCACCCGGGTGGCCCTGGGGGGTGCTGTTGCCATGGAGGGATGTACTGGGAACCTCCGCAGCTCAGGGGTCGCTCAGCCTGCTGGCAGCTTGTCCCCCAGCCATGAGAGAAGTTGGCAGGCTTTGCCGAAAAAATAAAATAAAAAGGGATTGGGCCCCTTGTCACTTCTGCCTTCAGCAGGCACCTGCTGAAAGCAGAAGTGGTGAGGGGCCAGATCCATTTTTTCTACAGATCCTGCCCTCCTCTCCCGTAGCCCAGGGTGCAAACTGATGGCTGCAACATATTGCAACACATCTGGATGTAGTTTAGTTTGCAACAATGAGAACTCATCTAAAACTCCCCAAACTGGTGTGTTTGTAATGTGTGATGCCATTAAGCCACACAAATGACATTTTTGTCACATATACATTGTGATGACAATCACGTTTACACATGCCCCATAGTCACAAGGAGGCCTGGGTCAGGATGCAACAATATACAGTTCAGTGGTCTCTACTCTTTCATAAGTAGCACAGAAGAGATGGACAGAATTTGTCCACCAGATGGTCAGATGATGACTCACTCAGAGACGAAACAATGCAAACTCACTCAGAGCAGAATATCTATTTAGTTATCCTCAAACAAACTGCATTCCCTTCTATTGCATTCACATCAACCATACCTAATCTGTCACATAGCACTAGCACTGCATGCACTTGTACACAAAATTACACCATCCTACCTACAGCAATCCTCTTATCACACAGTATATGCTCGCTTCCTTCTCACACACCCACTTTGCCTCCCCTCCAGGCAAGCTCCTATCTACAAAGAAATCCCCAAGGCAGACACACATTTCTTTCCAGCATTACCCCCTCTCCCCTTCTCCACCCCCAACCTTGAAATTAATTAAATGATGTCATGCTTGATTTTATCTGATTTGGAAGCAATTCATCACCCTTTTGCTGGTTCTATTAGTTCAAGCGATCAGCATATTAATTCATTTGTGAGACTAAGCTCAAGGGTAATTACAGTGAGGAAGCATAATGTCTAAACGTGTTAATGTCTGTAATCAGAACTATTTTCTCAGTGCGGAACAATTGTTAGACAATTACTGTTGGATATGATTGCCCTGGTAGACAACAGAAGCTGTGTCAAGAGGGGAATATCAGAAGCTTGTTCTGCAAGTATTGTATTATCAGCAAATTCGTTTCTTGCAATCTCTTTTTGTCTGGATTTTGCAGAACTCTCCTCTTACTCATGTTTGCATTATTAATTAAGTTTAAAGTCATTTTTTACTCCTACTGGGCAAAAAAGGGGTACAGGAGACAATAGATTACGTTGCTTGTTTCTGATGGTAAATGTCATCAGCTTTTTTTTCTGGTACATGGTTTATGTCAGTGGAAAAGAAGGGAAAGAGAATTCATCAGGCTAGTAGGCTGCCCTTTGTTTCCCAGTAGATCTGAAAGTCCTCGCTCTGTAATCAGTGCTTTCTAATCAAAATATGCCCAGGACTTGATAAATGTGGAGATTTAAATTCTTCCTCTTATGCTAATATAGAGTAGTCCCTGTTGCTTAGGGGGTACAAATGATTAAGACAAACACTGAGGAGGAGGGAAGGAGGGAGGAATATAAGCATTATGGTGCTGTATCTATTTTAATGAAAAATGTGGGTCAAACTGTGATAGAGGGATATGGTCTGACCCCTCAGTGCACTAAGGAGAGTAAGACTATGACGGTCTGTGAGGATTTATTCCTCTTCTGTTCAGAATTGCTTCATGTACAGCAGGAAGAAGTATTGTTGTCTGCTTACATTGCTTGACACATGTTTTATATTCTTCCTATACTTCCAAACAAACAAATTCTTTCTAATTTATAGCAACTTCTTTCCTTATGCGGGAACTTGAGGAAGTTCAGAGTTAGGGTTCAGGAAACACACCCATAAAGGTAAGGAAACTAGAACGCTGTGATGTAAATAAAAACAAAAATCCTTTCCTGTGTGTAACCTGAGGATGTTCCACTGACTTGCACATAACAGATTTACTCATTTATTTATTCTAGTTCAGCCTGGGGGCCCTCTGAACAGTCAAGGAGCATTACACTGAACTACTAGATGAACCTTCATTTGGTATAATGTCCCATACACTATTGGTCTTTTAGAAATGCACTTCCTGGCATTTAAAGAAAACCCTAAAGCTGTATTTGAATGGTGCCATCCTCAAAGGCCTAGGTCTTTTTTTTAAACCATCTCAATGCTGTATGAGATTGCAAATGAGATAGGTGAGAAAATGGCTTTGCTCTTATGTTTCCCCACAGTTTCCCCAATGCCAGTCCCAAGAAAAGCACCATGCTGTGATGTTTTTGAAAGGCTGTCTAAAGCCAGGGGAAGGTGAGCTTAAGTTTGAATATGAAGGTAAGCTCAGATTTAAGATGGACAAACCCTGCATCAGAAGGTTTGAGCTCAGACTTAGACTCTCTATAAAATCAGTGTAAAGATCATTGCAAACTGTATCATTAATCATGCCCTGTTACCACATCCAGTGCAACATGACCAATAACTTTTAGCATACTTTTGCCCCATCCTCGGTTTATATCCTCCTCTAGAGCTTGAGATAATAAAAGATGCATCCTGCAGGGTTCCCTGAAGGAAGGCAGCTCCATTCCATGGTACTGCTGATATCATAGAGCCCTTAGAGTGCAGTAGAAGTTTCCTACCAGTTAATCAATTTAAAGCTAATGTACATAACATTTTAGGACTAAAGTACCTTTTTTTTAAATGTTCATCCATCTACAAATAAAGATATAATATTTCCACTAGCATATACTATTTCTAACCATGTATGCTCTTATATAATATTTCTAACCATGAGAGGAGATATAATCCTTTGTTTATTCATTGGATTTATTTGGAACAAAACTGCTCACCTGTATTAATGCAAGACAACCTGTATTGGAGTAATGGGCTCGTTGAATTTGGAATTGAAGTTATTTAACCAGTACTATATTAAAGAGCCTTAGGTTAAAGATGTTCTAACCCCCTAATGCCCTAATAGATCCTGGATACCCAGAACAATATGTGGTTTCTAATAAAATTCAAAATGTAATCAATTAAATCAATTTGAAGATTAAATTTCACCATCCTGTCCATACTGGTACAAAATTTACAAATCAGATAATCAATGCAATCCATTAAAACTGACAAAGGAGGTGGCGATGAAGTGGAAAATCTCCATCAAGGGCATTCAAAAGATATAATTAAAAATACATTACATCCTGACTATAAGGCTTTCTGATCACTGCCACTGCTTTTGATAGCAGCACCCAGCTTCCAGCTACTCAGGCTACTATTGTAATTCTACTCAGCTATAACACATACCTCGTAATTATATCCAGATTCCTTCATTTTAAAGGACAGTTCCTCAGAGTGTTGTATGGTGGCTTAACATTTTATCGATGAAATTGTAGCCTCATTGAAGTCAATGGCAAAATTCCCATCAACTTCAATAAGGCCAGGATTTCACCCCCTTTTTAAATAACTGGTGATCAGAGCTAGATTTCTTTTACTCCATAAAAATCCATCTCTAGAATTAATCCCCCAACATCATGGCAATTTACAAATATAATTATTTTAATCTCCATGTAGTGTAAGGATGTGCTATCTTTATTTTAGAGATAGGGAACCAAAACTCAGAAAAATTCTGTGATTTGGTCAGGGTCACACAGCAAGGAGGCTAGAATTGGAAGCAAGCTTTCTATGTCACATGCCATTGCCTAAACAACACGGCCTAAATTCCTGTATTGCAGTGAGACTGCTTGTGAAATAAATAATGACTCAGTGAGAGTCATTGTCCTTAGCTTATCTCCTTAGCCATGACTTGCAGGATAACTCCAAGCTATTTATATGGTTCCTGTTACCTTAAACCTGAATGCTTTACAGTCTCCAGTATATTTGTCCTCAACACTTTCATGAGAAATAGCATTCAACTACATTTTACAGAAAGAAAGGAAGCTGAGACAAATTAAAGCCTAGCTCCTCAAAGGTATTTAAGGGAGTGGACAGACATGCGCTCCCTGCTGTAACTCATGGTGCTTTGCAGGAAGCGCCATGAGTTACAGTGATCCCGGACCCAAAGGATGTTCGCTGTTGGGTCCTGGGGGCTGGGGGATTGAGTTCCAGTTTGCGGGGGGCTGAGTATCAGCAGCCACTCTCCCCTCCCCACTGTCTTCAGAATGGGAGGAGAGGGGAAGAGAGCTGCCAGAGTTCAGTCTGAGGTTTGCCCAGCCTGTAATAGAGGGTGGGGCCAGTGGATTGGAGCCTGCCCACCTTGGGCTGGGCTACTTCAGCTCAGCCCAGCTTCCAGTCTTCACTGGCACAAGTTAATGAAAATGCTCTGCTTTGGAGCGTCTTCATCTAAAACTTCATGTAATGAGGGTTCAGATACGCACCCGACTGGGCACTTTTAAAGTGCTCTGCAGCCATGCACTTCTGTAATGGCATGGCTGTAAAGTGGTTCAGGGGCCCAAGTGAGCAACAAACCATCATTTCTGTCTGAACCCCAAATGCCTCACTCCTATTATATGAATCACATTACATACCATAGGAGTGAGGCACTTAGGGTGCAACATCTATGTTATCTTTTCTCTTTGCTTGCTCTGAAACACTTCCAAGGAACTTGTGACCTATCTTATATAACCCATCAAAAACATTGGCTTTCATGAAGAGGCTAAAAAAGGCTTAGTATAAAAATGAGAAGATTGATCTTCAGAAATTTCACATTTTAAAGCTACGTGGTGTTTGTTGAAACAATTACAAAGCAAATCAATGTTTAAATCAAAATGTTCTTCTCAAATTTCAGAAGCAACGTGTCCTCTCACTTGGACTTTGTTTGGTTTTCAAGTGAGAAACCTCAGTGTTTCTTAGGCTTTCATGAAAGTCAAGAAAAAAAAATCTGTCTTATCTGTCATTAACCATAGGTCTCCTGATAACAAACATAAAGGACAAATAGATATATTGTTCCAAAGAACTGAAAGCCAGATTTCAAAACTGCTGACTGATGTTGAAACCTTTTAGTGACTTTGTCATTCTTCTTCATTTTCTCACTCCACTTCTGTATATGGTAAAACATTGCACTGTGCATTGACTTGCATGTTTTTTAAGGTGATCTATATGAATGTTCTGTCTCTCAGAGGTACTATGGGATACTGTCCACATCACTGTCTACACATGCACTCGTATTAGGGCACTGTGAATTAATTAACTGCACCGTCCTATCTTATGGGCACTATTTCACAGTGGAATAATTAACTGAACCCCTATGCCCTCTGCCAGCCCGGGGCTGCTCTGCCCAGGCTCTAATTGCTGTGGTCCTGGGCACATGTGCAGACACTGTGCCCAGGAGCAGTTAACTCTGACATGAACTGCTCCAGAGTTTATTGTGTCACCTTAACAGTATGTGTAGATACACCCATTATGTGCTCAATCACTGGTAGGTAGCACAGTAAGGACAGTCTCACAAACATGGCTGACACAAGTTGTGAAACTAAAGTTGCTATATAGCTATAGTTGACTTAGAGCAGCACCCCTCTGCCTGAAACAAAATGGTTTATACTGTAATCATTTAAAAGTTGGACACTTGACTTTCATGTAATCACCTTGTTCAAATGAAAGGTAGTCATGGTGGGGGGAGATTCATGCCTTTGTGGAGTTTGTTTTATTTCAGGCTCTATGGCTGCAAAGCATATAGCTGGGCATATTGATTTACATTATAAATACATAACTACAAGTTCTGAAAACTTCTTTAAAAGTTTCCATTCTGAAAAACATGGCAAAAGCTATTGAAAGAACTATGCTCATGGATTCATGTTTTATTGCTCCCAGTTATGGCTTATAGAACCACAGAAAATAGTCTTTTATGATGGAAGAAACAGTAAAGTTACTGAGGGGGAATTATTTTTCCTAGTCACACTGCCTTGAGTGCTAGACTGTTCTCTTAGCATCAGTGCAGAAGCACTATTGGTTTTAAAGCATCTGGAGGGGGAGAAGACTGTGAGGAGAGGGATAAGGAGAAATCCAGCTGCAAGCATGCAATATAGTAACTAAAGAGGTGCTTTTGATATTGTAGTCAAACAGGCGAAAAGCTGCTTGTTCCTAACAGGTGGGGTTTAACATCTTCTTTGCTCTCCATCAGGGTTGCAGCTGAACTGGAAAGTCAGTGACATGGATAGATTATGGTAGATACAGCCCAGGCTATTCTATTTGGCTTAACTTGGAGAGAGATCTTACCTAGACGTATTCTGCCATGTATTCAACATAGCTCCATTGGTTTTCATTCAGGCAATGGTAACCTACATCAAGTTAGAGAGTCTGCCTGATTTTGTGTAGCTCACTATGCACCATTACAAGGTGTCCTGCTGCTGCTGTTTCATAGATTCATAGATGTTAGGGCTGGAAGGGACCTCAATAGATCATCGAGTCTGACCCCCTGCATAGGCAGGAAAG
>NW_005842027.1:1578072-1606137 GCF_000455745.1 Alligator sinensis | reverse complement strand
ACTCCCTATATATCTAAAAAACAATTTCTTGTTGTCTTTTACTTGGGTTGCCATCCTCAGCTCCATGGTAGCTTTGGCCCATCTAATTGCCTCCCTACAAGCGCGAGCAGAGGAGGTATATTCGTCTTTGGTGATCTCTCCCTGTTTCCACTTTTTATGTGCTCCCCTTTTGGCCCTTAGGCTGCCCTGGATTTCTCTGGTCAGCCAGGGAAGCCTCCTGGCCCCTTTCCCTCTTTTACCCCACATGGGGATCGTCTCGCTTTGTGCCCGAAGGATCGTTTCCTTAAGGCACAGCCACCCTTCTTGGGCTCCCATCATTTCAAAACTCCTACTCTGCAGTGCGTCCTTGACTAATCGCCTGAGTTCATTGAGATCAGCTTTCCTAAAGTCTAGCACTTTCACCCTACTAGTTACCTTACCCACTTGACGTATTATGGTGAATTCTATTATTAGGTGATGACTGTCCCCCAGATGGCTCCCGATCTGTAGGTCCCCTACGATGTCATCCCCCGTTGCCAATACCAGATCCAGTATGGCATTCCCCCTAGTGAGACCATGTACTTTCTGTGTCAGGTGGAGGTCTTGTACACAGGTTAGAAACCTACGTGAGCGGTGGGATTTTGCCGTCTGTGTCTCCCAGCAGATGTCTGGGTAGTTTAGGTCCCCCATGACTACCACCTCTTTAGCTTTTATGTTCTCTGTGAGCTGCCTCAGGAGCCCCGCATCTATTTCTTCCCCTTGATGTGGGGGTCTGTAGCAGACCCCTACCACCAAATCCCTTTCTCCTTGCCCCCCATGTAGCCTAACCCACAATCCTTCTACTTCCTCATCCTTGGATTCTGTCTTGATGAGGGTTGACGTATATTGCTCATTGACATAGAGCGCAACCCCTCCCCCTTTTTTCCCACCCTGTCCTGTTCTAAGGCCTGATCTGTCCTTGACTTCAGTGGTACTCCTCTTGTCTTCAGCTGGGCAAGTGCAGGTTCCTAAGTATTAGCTAGTAGTTTTTCTATTGCCTTTGAGGGTTCTCATGCTGGTTCAGGCCCATGCTAAGTACATGTTGGAAAGGAATTAGAGAATTATATTCGGGTTGTGCTCCTGTATTGCTTTAGTGATTATTTTTCCTGCAGATATAAATACTTCCAATCAAAACAAGCATGTGTTATTCTCCTCTGTAAACAATGCAAATGCAATGCAAACATTTCACTGTCAGTTCATTGGTATTTCTGTATAATCTGGCAACCCTGCAAAGAGCAGATAAAACAGTGGAAAAATAAAGTTCATATATTATTTCCCTTTTCTGCCCAATACAATACACACAATGACAGGGCAGCAGCACACACAGCTGTATCATTCTCTTTTGTCCCAGGTCCTTAAAGGTATTTAGGCACCTAATGCCCAGTGGTTTTGACTCGATCTTTTATATACTCTTTTCAAGGTAGCTGGATTATACAGAAATACCAACCAAACAGTCAGCAAGATCTTTCCAATGCAATGATTTCAGTGGGATTTAGGTACCTAAATATTTTTGTGGAGCTGGGCCTCTGGTTGCTTTCCTCATTCAACCAAAGAATCAAGGAAAATTCAGCAACCCACAGGCCAGTATTGTCTGATATACTGCAACTCTGCAACCAGTCAAAATTTAGAAAGGAATTGTCTTTTCTAAAGATATAGTTTCATAGCTTCATAGCTTTTAGGGGCTAGAAGGGATCTTACAGATCATCGGGTCCAGCCCCCCCTGCATTTGGACAGGAAAGACTGCTATAAGAGAACCTGAGTTACCACTTAACAACCAGTTACCCCTTTTCTATTAAGAGCAATTCCTTAGTTTTAATATAGTACACCTAGGTTAGGTAACCAAAGAGTTGAGGCCTGAATCAAAGGATAACCAATTACCAAAAATGGCACTTCAGATTGAAGGGGAATGCAGCACTCCATAACTGAAGAGGTCTGATGATGCCAGCAAGTTGCTTTGCTGTGAAGGTGCTTCAGTAGAGGGGGTGGAACTGAACCAGATGGCAAAATCTAAACATTTTCCATGAAACAGTATTATTATTCACCACCCAGCTCTAGTTACAGACACCACCACTGTCAGGAGGGATTACACTCAGGACGTGAGCAGTAAAAGCACAGGCTCTCATCCTTAAAAAAATAAGTTCTTTTGCTTTAAGTGGCAGACTGTTATAGTCACTGGGGCCAGTCAGAGGAAGGAGACAATCCTATGTGATCACCTGCAGAGTATTACAGCTATATCACCCCATTTATATTGCAATTCTTGTGCTCCTAACTTAATATTTTGCCTTAAATCCCAGAGAATTAGTATCCAGTTCAATTATTTCTGTTGCATTCCCTTGTCTTTTGGTGAAAATCTTCACAGAGATCAGTTTCCACATACAAATATTCACCAAGAGTACTAATACCTTGTTTACAAGGCTTGCTTATTCACAATGTGCTTTGAGACACAGTGTTGGGGTTATCACTGGGCTTTCCATAGAGGGAATCTTTATTAATTATACCAATATAATTATATTGATAGAGTTAAACCAATTTAACTCACCATGTGTCCTCTCTTGGTCTAGAATAGGTATGTTCTTTCTCTGTTTAACTTAAACAATTTTCAAAGCAACATAAAGCTTAACTAGAAGAAGACTCTATTTAACTGAATACAAATTTCCATAGAGGGAGTTAGGCTGTTATAGATATATTGCTTTAAACTCAAACCATAGCTTGTAAACTTTAGTTTTCTGTATAGCCAAGCCCTTTTCTTAGGGTGTCTACTCACTCAGAACAATCCAGCTTTCAGATGTGGAAGATTCTGTGTCTTTGGCTTGCTGCACTTGACAGAGTCCTTTTTGAGGCAATATTACTACATTTTAAGACCAAGTCACAGTTCAAGAATGTGCATGTTATAGGTGATATAAAGTTGTGGTATATCAACGTTTACTTTGTCCTGGATGATGCATTCAGAGGTGGCAGCCATAAGCACATGAACCTAGTTCTCATTTGCTTTCTCCATAAAGCAGAAACCCAGTAAACCCAGCAAGAAAGAACTAAAGACTGCTATAAATCAGCTTAATTCTGCTGAAGTGATTGAATCGGTTTATGCCAGCTAATGAACTGGTCAAATATTCCTCATTTGCTAAACATACTATATACCCTGTTCACCAGATTAGTTAATACATTTCATAATCTATACATCTACTTAAAATAACAACATCTTATTATGTTTTATTACTGTTATGTGTAGTCTCATAACACCTCAAGGCCCTAGCGTGCTAGGAGCTGTACAAACCCACTGTTATTTTGCTTGCATCAAAGTTCTGTGATTGTTTTTATTTGCTCTGACAGAATATTTTACCTCATTTTCCCTGAACACAATACTAAAACCCTTTCTAGACTAAGAAAATAGTTGATTTTGAAATATGAATTTAATGCCTTTAATATTTATTGAACTTCTTCATGCTCCATTTACCATAGATTGAACCGGACTTGTTTACACTAGGTGCTACGTGCTTTTTTAAAAGCACATTATTTAAAACCATTTCAAAACACAATTCATTTTCCTAGTTCAGATCATCTCATAGCTGATCTGGAAACAGCTGCAGCTCATGTTTCAAACTCTGGCTGCAATGTGCTGTGCCAAGTCCTTACAAAGGTAGCCCAAGTCCTCCAGGAAAAGCATGGAAGTCAGGACCTGATGTTCATAGCATTAAAAAGAAGCCAGGGGGAAACAAAACAAAGAAAAATATCTTTGAAAAACTGCCTTCATACATAATAGAGGAGGAGGAAAGGGTATAGACATCATGTGTTTGCTGCTCTCCAGTTTGTCTTTAGCATGCCAGTCAGAAGTTACAAGGAAAGGAAAAAGACAATAATAGGTTCCCATACTGGTTTCTTGTAACCATATTGTTGAAAATTAATTTGCTAAGGAATTTACCTGATAGGTTCACAAGATAAATGAGTTACTTCTTTGATGTACTGAACGATATAGTTTAGTGGCTGCCAGAAAGAAACAGTGCAGATTCCTCTTCCGCTATCTAAAAGCAGCATTGCTTCATTTTAATAAGAATGTGCTATCCTGACATGTCACGATTAGTAGAACGTGACATGACGTTGACACAGAACATGCGACACCTTCAGTTTCCTGGCTCACTTCATCTTGTATGAAGGTGGATGCTTTGCAGGTATTGCAGCAGATCACTACACTGTACGTAGTTCAGAGTCTGTGTCTGCCAGCCCATGCACTATTTTGGTGTTAATCTAAATGACATTTGAATAGTTTGGCCTAGTCCTCTAGCCTCAGGAAGAGCTTTTCATTCTGATGCCACGTACAGGTTTGCCTTTCAGGTTACCTTCCCCTTTTCCTTGTCATGCTGCAGCATGTGATGCTTTGAAACAGGGTAGCTACAAAGGAAGGCTGGGGGGAGTCCCAGAGTTCCCAGCTCCAACTGGACCAAGAAGATCAAAGAGAGGAAAACAAAGAAACACAAAGATCTGTTGGTGCAAAAGTAGCAAGCCAGGAAAGAGATCAGTTTGCCTTTGAGGCATGCAAACAAAACTGCATATTCTGCCCCTCTGCTCCCACAGCCTTGCCTAGTTCTAGTCTCTGTCTTGCCAAGAGCACACATTGATTCAAAGGTCTGAAAAATCAGGAGCATTTCTATTCTGCAGGAATAAAAGGTTTCCTTTGTTGTAATTCCTCTGTTCAGCTCCTTGCAATGCCCTCACATGGGGCACTGCAACATGTGCCTTATATAATAAGGACAAAAACAGATTACTAAGAGAGTAGCTGAAAGGAAACCGTTGCATGTTCTCTTATTGCAATGGTCTTGTTTACTTGCTGGCACTGCACAGGGTCCAATTTATACAGGCCAGGTACAGACATTACACTTGTATTGGTATAAGTGGTCAGAAACCGGTCTATACCATTAACAGAACAGAAGTTCGGCTCACAAAACCAGTCTGCACCCAGAACAGAACAGAAGCTCAGCACACACAGGCTGGTTTAAAAATGGTGGAACCTGATCTAAGATATCCCCCTGCCAACCAAAGGGCTAACGTGTGTTTTGTTTGCTACCAATCTAAACTACACCACTTACAGAAAATTGCATAACTCAGATCGATTTCACCTCGGGCTTTTTGAATGTCTGTACATAGCCACAGACTTTGTTTGCATGGTAATAATAAAGATGTTCAAAAAAATCTCTAATGGATGGGAAGCTCCTTGAATCAGCAGGGGAAGGAAACATAACAGTAACAAGTACAGGCTGCTAGGGAAAATGATTCATGGCAAATGCAGTGGTCAGTTTCTGCTTTCTAGATTTCATAGTCCAGGATTGTGGCCCTGATTCAGCAAAGCACTTAAGCACACCGTAATTACTATGACCTATGACATCGCAACTACAGTGGGCTTGTAGTAAAGCATCTTTTATTACTGTGTTTGTTATACTGGTGCCTTAGGGCCAGTAGAGAACAGCATCCCCCTGTGCTAGGCTCTGTATTAATAGTGTAAAAGTCTCTGCCCTGAAGAGGTCAGGTATGTAAATTTATTGTTGAATTCAATTCATTGCTGGGTCAATGGCTGTGAGACCCCCAAATCTACTAACCTGTTCTTTTAACCTGTTTTCCTAGCCAAATGGGAGACCATATAAATGTTACGGTTCAGCTAAAAGTGATTTCAAGGTTTACAATAATTTTACTGCTTCTAAGCATGCATACATATGCACACTTGTGCAACTTGCTAACCCATCCACAATCTACCATCACTGTCTAAGTCTTGCTGCTGCTTCTCTTCAATATGCCCTTGCTATTCCCCCTTGCTATTTCCCCAACTGCAGCCACCTGTGCTGTAATGAGAGCAAAACAGCAGAAAATTCTCAACAGCTAGTAAATATTGGTCTAATCTCATTTATTGGAACTGAGGCAAGTTACATCAGCTGATGATGAGGCCCCATGGGTTTTATTTGTCATTAATCACCTTAGTTTGGCTGACCATCTGCTATGTTGTATAGAATCTGCTTTAAATTCCATCTACAGGTAAGAGCCTCATCTCTGCAATGGGCCCTTTATTTCAGATAAAAGAGCTGGAGTGGAATAAAGGGACTCTAACATAATGGATTCCTGCTAAAATCTCAGATTCTAGTATGGGGAGAATCTATCTTGCAACATACACTATGAATATAGTAATAAATGGGGGCGGTGTTTTATACATATATGTACACATAGACACACATGCACTGTGTTGCAAAGACTGTAAGCAGTAATGAAGCCCAGAAGGTTGACATCAGTTAAATGGTGTTATCCAAATTATACTTTTAACCTCTGCAACTGTTTAGGATCTGGAGTGTTCACAGGTGGCCATGGGTGACTGGTGCCTCCTGAGTTTGTGGGGGCACCCACTGAAGTCAGCGTCAACATCGGGGCTGGGGCTGGTGAGCACCTACAGAAGCCACCAGCAGCATCGGCGGTGGGGATGGCCCTGTCGGGGGGGCACATGCCCCCCTGTGCCCCATCTACCAGTCGACTATGCAGGTGGCTTGGAGTGTCATTAGCTTCTACCTCTAGCTTGCCAGTTCTGGGTGCAGTACTGCCTCTCATGGTAGGGCTTGTTTGTCGTAGGTAAAGGCTGCATGTGATTATAAGTGGACTAACCATAGTGGTAAAGCCTTCCAAAGTAACTTCTCTTTCACAACTGGGAAAATGCAGCATAAGCCTTTGAAATCTGGGAATAGCAGAACGGGGAGGGATGAGTGGCCATAGCAGGTAATATGGAGTAGTGAGTTAGGTGGGGGAGAGCAAGGGCTGGTGATCATACTGATTCTGTGGGGGGATTCTCATGTGTAGGTCAGTCTGGTCTGTTGAAGTAAATGGAGAGACTTGCTCCATCCAGAGGAGCTGGCAATAGACAGCAGATTAGTTTTCCAGTTTGTTTTTTTTATCCTTAAAACTTGTCCATGTGTGTTGGGTTGGAGTATAACTCACATCAACCTGCGCAGACACCAGTGAGGTAGGCTTTGTAAACCCATAGTATTTCCAAGAGCAAATTGCACATGACCCTGAATTTGCTCAAGAACTGTCCTTAAATGCACTGATGGAAGGGTGAAGAAGGAATGAAGGCACGTTGTATACTGGGCTGTGAGGACTTAGCAAGAATCAAGAGAGTGGGTGGTATTGATCTTTTATCTCTGCTGTGAATTGAGGGTGTTGAAGGCAAGTGACAAATACAATTTATGCAGATCTCCTGGCAAGCTAACAATAGTAATTAATGTTAGACAAATCAGAATTCAAGCTAAACAGAGGACTGTAGCATGCGATTAGCACTCTGCCTACAAAGAAGAGACTTTTCTTTGGCATATTACCAATTCATGGAACAGGAAGGGAAAAAGGAAAATAGGAAGACTGATGAGACTGGATGAAGGAAGGGTCAGGAAAAATCAAAAAGTTTTTTTTGTAGATTCATGGATTACAAAACCAGACAGGTAAAGTAGATCATCTAGGCTGATTTCCTGTGGGTGCATCTACACGAGATGCTAACTGCGCAGTAGCTTAATAATACTGTACAGTAGCGTGCAGGGCAAAACCCATGCTAATACACTACTGCACAGTAGGACTGTGTGACATTTCAATGGGTGTTTTGTTTTGAAGCTGTTTTGATGGGTTTCAAGCTCAAAACAGCTAAATCAAAATCGAAACAAAACAAAAGGCTTTGAAATAGCTTCAAAACAAAATGAGAGCACTCAAAACATTTCAAAATTTTGAAAGTGTGTTATTTGTGGGGAAGAAGAACACTTATAGTGCTGATGCCTGTGGTCCTTCTCAAATAAAGCTAGATTTATGGAGAAGTAGCAGAGGCAGGAAAGGGAAAGTGGGGGAGAAGATGATGCTGAATCAGAATGCATGACAATGGAGGAGACACCACAAAGAGGAAGAGCTGGGGAGGAAGAGGGTGAAATATCAGTAGGTAAAGTGGTGCAGCTGGCACCGGAGGAGGGAAAAGAAGGGAAGATAAGTGGCACAAGTGACCGAGAGACAGAGGAGAGAGAAGTAAAACAGGAGAGAATGATACAGGAAGAAGAAGAAGTGAGGATAGAGCAGGAGAACGAAGAAGAGAGCCAAATTGGGAAAAGAAAGAAATTGCATGCTATAAAACTTAGTAAGAAGGAGGACAAAGAAAGACAGGGGGAGGGAGATGCATTGATGAAAAACTCATCACAGCTACTGTGGTCTGGGTCTAATGGAGAGGAGAAAGGGGAAGGAAGGAAGTGGAAAAGCATGGGAGAGAGGAAAGGGGAACCTTTCTTAAATATTAAAGCAATAAAACAACTAACAAAGACTACAGGGATGCGAAGAGGGGGAGGATTAGAGACAAAGGCATCAAGCAGCAACATAGGAAACTCTTAAAGTGGTAGAGATGTCAAATTTAAATGGACATGCATGACTCTGTGTATTGTATCTATGAATGTCAGAAATGTGTTACCGAGGAAGAGGTGGGATAAGTTTATGCCAATATTGAGTGGGGTAAAAGCAGTCATAATATGGGAGGGATTACAAGCATTTGGTGGGCAGGGTCAGATGCAAGCAAAGCAGCTGGAGTAGTGATTTTGCCCAAGATTGAGGATGTGAAAGTGCAGCCAGTGTAAGTGATTGTAGAAGGGAGACTGCAATGGATATTGGTTGAGTTTGGAAAAAAAAATGTTAGATATTTTTAATATATATGCACTGGCTAAAAGAGAAGGAAGGATCGCCCTCTTTAAGAAATTAGAGGTGTATGTAGCCAGAGGTAGGCAGCAAATTCTGGTGGGGGATTTCAATTGCATTATTGAAGAGGGAGAATAAGAGAGGGAATGCAGGGGTGGGGGAGAGTTAGGCAGGTTATCAAAAGTACTGATTAATACAATAAAAGAATGAGGTATAAGGGATGTACGGGCCAGCAGGAAGGTGATTATGAGTATAGAACTAAGTAGGAGACGGGTGTCGAGGATTGATTTTGTATTTATGTCAAATGGGCTAAGGATTAGAAAGAACCAGATCATAGATGTGACCAGGCAAGGAAGCAGGAATTATTAAAAGAAGTGGTAAGAGGAGTAAAAGTGAAAGAAGAACTGGAAGACATAAAGCGATGGACTGGAGAATGGTTCAAAAGGAAATTGGATGAGAAAATCTTTCTGACCAGAGCACCTTCGGTGGTGAATGGGGAAGGATGGTGTAAGTATTTTCAGTGAAATTGAGGAAAAGAAGGAAGGAACCAAAAACAGTGAGAACTGAAGAAGGAATCCCAACAGAAGAGAATGTGAAGGTACTGGATGTGGTGGTGGAGTTTTATAAAGAGGTGCACAAAAGAGGAGTGGTGGAGGAAGAATGAATGTGTTCCATGAGGTGATAAAGGAAGGAATAGAAGATGAAAAAAAATAAAAATTGGAGGAGAAGTTAGGTATGAGGGCTGCTTAAAAGCTTGTAAGAGAGGGAAGGTGCAGAGAAACAGAGACTGAGAATCATACTATTTTGTATGACAGTAACAACATGGCAGGTGAAAAACCTACTGTTGGGCAAGGGACTGGCTTTCATCAGAAGAGAATATTTGGAGTTGGCAATTTATGAATTGAAATATGATGTGGATCAAGATGCGACAAGGTGAGAAAGGAGAAAGAAGAGAAGAGAGGGAGGAAAGAAGAATGGCGGTGGTTTTTTTCAAAAGGGCAAGGGGATGGAGTGACAGTTGTTGCTTCCTCCTGGGGTGAGGGTGGTTTGTGCGAGGTGAATGTGTTAATGGGGAAAGGGGTGTAAAAAGAATAAGGTATTGTTGGGTAGATTGTCAAGTTTTATGTTAATGTAGTTTCTTTTAGTTATTTTGTAATAATAATTTTTAAAGTTCCCATCAGCACTTTGGCCTTTTTGGCTAAGATCAAACCATCTGCTGGTCACTCACCATCTACGTCGAACACATCACGGGCCAGCACCAGTACACCGACCCTATCAGACCAACCGTCACGGGGCCAGACCCAGAGGGGATCGCCTGAACCCCCTTCTGCAACCAATGGACTCTGAGAACTACTGTCAACCGTGGATTACTCCACTCTACCTGGTAAGGACCCCTGCGATAGGACCCTATGGACTGAGCGACTTCTTTCTTCAACTCACCCTCTCCACCACTGTGGACTTTTATACAGGTTTACTTGTATCTATCTTCTTTTCTCCCTCAGCATCCTGGTTCTGGCTTAGTATTGCAGTACCTCCAGGCCTGGTGCCATTCCCTGCAAGGGAACATCCACCCTCTTTTTCAAAGGGCCACAAACACACACAAAATAATTCCCATCAGTATGTTTGCCCAATATGGGCCTTGTGTTTTATAGTCATGCTTGGTTGTTTGCTGCATTTAATCAACTTCATAGTTGGTTTCCATTGCTGAGCACATGCTGCTTTTTGCAGCAGTTTAATGATAGACAATGTACTTAGTGAGATTTTTCTGCATGTAATGATAAAACTAAGGACCTTTCCCCCCATACCAATTGAAAGTAAGCCTCATCTTGTGTTTGAGTAAATAAGATAGGTCACCACATGAGGTGAACTAACTTGGATTGGGCATGCCATTTTGGAGGTGATTTAAGCCCTGTGAATGCCTGCAGGACCAGGTATTTAGATCAATCTAATGTTTAGATTGGGTTGGTATGTAACCTATGTGGATGATGATCAAAAAAACCTTTCAATCTATCTACAAAGAGGGTTTGACTAGATCAGGAGAAAGCCCACAAATGTAGCATCATGCATAATGACAAAAGAACTCAGCAGTTTTTACAAAGGAACCCTTTCTCAAGAGCAGATGGTAGTTGAGGAATTCGACTGAGACATAGGAGTCCATCAGGAGCGTCTAGAGAAGGGTAGGTCTGTCTAGGTTACCCAAAAGGGATGTTTAGTAGGGCTGTGCAAAGTTTTGATGAGTGTTTCATTTCAAAGATGTTTCAACACGTTTCAAGCTCAAAACAGCAAAATTGAAACAAAACAAAAGGCTTTGAAACAGCTTTGAAATGAAATGAGGGCACTCGAAATGTTTCAAAATGTTTCAAGTTTTGAAGCAGCCGAGTAGCAAGAGGTGGGGGAGAGCCAGGGCTGCACTCTGAGTGGCTCCGCCAGTCCCATGAAGCTCAGCCCAGCAATGAAAGGCGGGGGGAGAGCCACTGGTGGAGCTATTCTGAGTGTAGCCCTGGCCAGTGGCTCTCCCTTGTCTCCCGCCACCAGGCTGTGTTCACCAGGGCTGTGCTCTGAGTGGCTCTGCCACTGGCTCTCCTGCCACCTCCTGCCACCTTGTTGAGCTCCATGGGGCTGGTGGAGCTGCTCAGAGTACAGCTTGCTGGCAGGAGGCGGGGAGAGCCAGAGCTGCATCCCGAGCGACTCTGCCAGCCCCACGGAGCTCAACCTGCCCTACCAGCACTGCTGGACTCCTCTCGGGGGTGTGGGCCTCTAGATCTGCCTGTGAGATGACAGGAGGCTGCCGCTGCTGCCTGGGACCAATGGCAGCACCAGTCTTCCTGGTGCTGGGTGCAGGTTGAACCCAGCACCAGTCCCAGGCAGAAGTGGCAGACTCCTGTCATCCCATGCACAGATCCAGGTGCCCACACCCCCAGGAGGAGTCCTGCACATCCCCACAACCCTCCCAGGGGTACAGGCCCCCAGATCTGTGCATGGGATGACAGGAGGCTGCTGCTTCTGCCTGGGGCCAGCAGCAGCAGGAGTCTTCCTGGTGCTGGGCGTGGGTTGTGTCCAGAGCCAGTTCCAGGTGGCAGCGGCAGTGGCAGTGGCAGCCTCCTGTTATCCTGCACACAGATTCAAGGGCCCACACCCCCAGAATGAGACCAGCACAGCCCTCACGGGGGCACAGGCCCCCAGATCTGCATGCGGGATGACTGGAGGCTGCCACTGCTGGCAAGTGACACAAGTTTTACTTTTAGCAGTTTGAGTGGCAGCCTCCTGTTATCCTGCACACAGATTCAAGGGCCCACACCCCCAGAATGAGACCAGCACAGCCCTCACGGGGGCACAGGCCCCCAGATCTGCATGCGGGATGACTGGAGGCTGCCACTGCTGGCAAGTGACACAAGTTTTACTTTTAGCAGTTTGTGGTGCAGTTTTCCAGAAACCCCTGCACCTATCTACTTGAAACTTGGCAGACTTCATGCCCTCAGAAGGGGCTACCATCTTTGCAATTGTCATCAGAATCAGGTAAGAAAAGACAAGGTTAACGGCATTTTCATGATTCCCCATTATAGCTTATGGGTGAAACGTTGAAATGCATCGAAACAATGAAACAGTTTTGACAAAACGAAAGGGAACAGTTTCTTAGTATCATAGTTTCATAGTAGCTAGGGTCAGGAGAGACCTGAACAGATCATCTAGTCTGACCCCCTGCCACAGGCAGGAATGAATGCTGGGTTCACAAGACCCCAGACAGGTGATCGTCCAACCTCCTCTTGAATTTGCCCAAGGTAGGGGCGAGGACCACTTCCCTGGGAACTTGATTCCAGATTTTGGCCACCCTAACTGTAAAATATTGCCTTCTGATCTCTAACCTAAACCTATTCACCATCAGCTTATTACCACTGTTCCTTGTCACCCCAGGTGGTGCTGGGGAGAAAAGGGCTCAGCCTATTTGCTGTTGATCTCCCCTAATGAGTTTGTAGGCAGCCACCAGGTCCCCGCTCAGCCTCCTTTTGCTGAGGCTGAACAGGTTCAGGTCCCTCAGTCTGCCCTTGTAGGTCCTGCTGCCCTCTCACCAAGCAGGTGGCCCTCCTCTGAACCCTCTCCAGGCTGGCCATATCCCTCCAACTGCGGCCTGACCAAAGTCGCATAGAGGGGGAGTATCACCTCTCTGGACCGGCTTGAGATGCACCTTTGGATACATGACAAGGTATGGCTGGCCTTGCTGGCTGCGGTCTGGCATTGGTGGCTCATGTTCATCTTGGAGTCAATAATGACTCCAAGATCCCTTTCCGCCTCTGTGCTTTCAAGAAGGGAACTCCTCAGCCTGTATGTATGCTGTGGATTCCTTCTCCCAAGGTGCAGCACCCTGCATTTGTCTATGTTGAACCCCATCCTATTCTCATCTGCCCACTTTTGTAGCCTGTCTAAATCTATTTGCAGCCTCTCTCTTCCTTCAAGTGTGTCCACCTCACCCCATATCTTAGTGTCATCAGAAAACTTGGACAGCGTGCTTTCCACCTCTCGTCCAAGTTGCTGATGAAGATGTTACAGTGTGGACCCGAGGACTGAGCCCTGGGGTACCCCACTGCTCACATCTTGCCAGTTTGAATACAACCCGTCCACCACTACTCTCTGGGTGCGCCCCATCAGCCAATTTTTTACCCATCCAACTGTGCAGACATCAGTGCCACAGTGGCTTAATTTATTGATGAGGATGGGGTGAGAGACAGTGTCAAAGCCCTTCTTAAAGTCTAGAAAGACTAGAAGGTCTAGAAAGTCTAGAAAGACAGTGTTTCAAAATGAAATGAAATGGTGAAATGAGACACTGTCCCTTTGAAATGGTGAAACAGAAGTCAAAACAAAACAGTGCTGTTTTGCACAGCCCTAATTTTTAGCTGTTAGTAAGATACTTGTATATGTACACGGTTTGTTTTATGATCACGGGAGGGGTTTCCTTCCCTTGCTTAAGCATGCAACTACTGTAAAACAAACAATACAATAGTCTTACATGTTAAGCCTTTTGAGAAAGCTGGGTGATCACAGTATACATTACAGTCCCAAAGGGAAGAACCTCTCAGAATTGGACTCAATTAGCCCTGCAGGATACAGATGGCTTGTGCACTGGGGACTGTAATTGAGGGCCAGTCCAAGGACTGAAAGAACTGTGACATTTCAGTCCATGATGGGTAAAGGCATGACAATTGGAAAAGGGGCGTTCTAGAAAGGGGGGAGGTGCAGTGAGCCCCATAAATATGACAACTGTATCCCATGAACACTCAGGGTTTTACTGAGCCAATAGTTCAAATCCTCAGTGGATATAATTTGTATGCACCACTGAGACAGTGCGGATATACATGAGCCAAGCTTCTGGTTCCAGGGGTTCAGTGAGAATTGACCTCCCTAAGAAATGTGGCCACGATATGGTTCAGTTGCTTACTAGTTAAAATTCAAAAGTGAAATGAGCCAAGTGAACAACTTCAACATAACAAAGCTACATACTGAAGGAACTGAAGTGTCCAAGGGCAGGGCAACAGGATGTTGAAAGAAGAGTGGATTAAGCATCTCACTTGCCCCTTTCTGCATAGAAATCAAATAAATGTTTTCTCTATTGCAGCCATCTGCATTGTCTACCTGACTTCTTATCTTTGCAATTTACTTGCTTTAAATGGCTAGGTACACTTTTTCATGTACACAGGGAAAATGCATTAGACTTTTGGAAGGTGTTTTTCTGCAGTTGAGTTAAAATAATCAGAGCCAAACTCCCTCAAACCTTATTCAAGTAATTGAAGCCACTGCCCAGGCAATTAGTGATATGTCAGATATTAGGTTGGTTTTTACAGTACTCTGAGATTTGAGCTTGTCTCTCAGAGGGTGTGTCTACATGTGCAATTAATGTAATTGAATATACTCTTGCTTAATTTGAACCAAAGTAAACTAATCCCGATGTCACCGTCTACACATGCGTTTAAACACAGTAATTTACTGCAATGTAGGATAGTACCTGTGTCTGACAGGACTATCCTATGCCATAGTAAAGTAGTCTGTTGTGCACTAATTGTGGCACACATGTAAATGTTGATGCGTTATTGCACAATGAATTAGTCTCATGTGCAGTAAAGCACTTGTGTAGATGTGTCCAGTAAGCAGCTTGATTTTAGGGCTTCGAGCACAAGGCCAAAATCTGTTAACTCAAATACTAGTTCTGAATCTGCTACAGTCCTGCAGTGTTACCTTAGTCAAGTTGTTGAACCCTCCTGTACCTCATTTTTCCTGCTGTAAAACAGGGGAAAGTATTTGCTGTCCCTATCTCAGCGAAACCATTGAAAACATCAGGTGAAAAGTATGGTGGTTCTGATCCAAAAATCAATGGAAGGCTCCGTCAGCAAGCAGTAGCTCTGTTAAAGCATTACAGCTCTAATTGTTCCCATTCTACATGGGGCACAGTGCTATGAAAGTGACACATTGGCAGGACTGCAGGGCCAAAAGCTAGTAATGAGCTCACCATGTCAGAACAGCTTGTACCCAGCATTATAGGCTGGTGCAATGATTTCCTTGCAGAACAGCTTGTACCCAGCATTATAGGCTGGGGCAATGATTTACTTATCAACTGCAGGCAAAGTGCATACAGATCCATCCATCTCATTTTCATAAAGCACCTTCTGTTTGAATGCAGGCTTACTGAAATGTTGCCAAAGTCTCTCTCCCATAAGGCAGACCATGGGAAAAAAAATATCCTGGTTGCGGGGAAGTGTACTGTCTCACCCATCGTGTGGAACATATCCTGGGAGGAGAAATGGAGCACTTCTGAAGAACATTTTCAATGCCATGGAAAAAGCATCATTTTATTTTTACTCCTGTCTCACTAGGTGATCCACAGCCTAAAGGGTGATGTCTGGTCTCCTTTGTGCAGATGCTGTAATAAATGTTTTCAGACTGGATTTGTGTGTTGCTGGGTTTGGCTTAAAAAAGGTGAGGGTCGCTTTCAGCGTGAATTGACAAGACATGTTTTACTTTAAACATAAAAGATTCTTAGCATCTTCTACAGGAATCATGTAAGTGGCTTCTTTCTATCCTACTTCTTTGAACCAGTTCCTTCATTTCTGGGGAGTGGTATACTCATGATACAGTTTGGCATTTGTGAAGGGCTTTCTGAGTGTTCCCCAGTGGGCAGAGCACCTCTCTGGAAAAGGCAGGTATTATCCCTTTTTAAAAACAGAGAAGGAAACCCAAGTCCAAAGTCAAACAACTTGTTAGTATCAAAACAACCAGTTAGTGGCAATGCTGGAATAAGCATAAATCTTGCATTTAGCTTTTAGTAGTCTGTCTAAATTCCTTTGAAAGATAACCCTGGACTTTATGGGAGAGGGGATGAGCCAGGTATTAAATGGGATGAAAGACAGCCCTAGTATTTAAGGCCGTGTGTAGACAAAATGAGGGGTATGTGTGCACAATACTTTAAAGCGGGCTAAATGCTTTTACACCGCTTACATGGTGTTGGTGTTTGCACATGTTGGCAGTGTATGGTGCAGTAATTCCAGTTGCTGGAGCAAGTTTGGCAGTGTAATGCACCTTAAATTACTTAGGGTGCAGCAAACTAAAACTACTGAGGAATTTTAATTTGCTGCCCTACAGCCGTGGAGCAAAGCACCAGGCTCCGTGCAACTCAGGGGCTCTGCAGAAAGCCCTGCAGGCAGCCTGGCAGCAGCCCGGGAAGGCAGGCTCTGGCTAAGAAAAGTGGTGAGCCTGATCTTTTTTTTCCTTTCCCTGGAGCCTGCCTGCCTGAGCTGTGCAGAGGTCCGGTGCTTCCCCCCACGGCTGTGGTGCCCGCTAGGACTGACCAAGCTGGGTGCCTGTGGGTGGGTGCCACCTGGTGGGAGGAACCACTGCTGCTGTGGAGGGAAACACCAGCACCCCATGCAGCCCAGGGACTACTTTGCCTGCCAGCAGCTCACCCTCCCCTCCCCGCCAGCAGACAGGCAGGTAAGTTCAGATGTGTGCACGACACAGGGGTTTAAAGGGCCCTAAATTGAAGCAGTGTTTTAAAAAACTCACCACTTCATTATAGGACCATGTTTCATCTACACATACTGTAAGACTCTGGGTTGGAATTCAGCTACTCTTTCTACCTACAGCTTTGGGCAAATTATTTAATTTCTTGGTTCCCACCCACAAAATGGGAATAAGTATAATTCCATTATCTCTCTTATCTAATTAGATTGTTAGTTCTTCATAACTTTTACTCTATACTCTGTCTTTCATTCATTATGCATTAAAGCATCACTAAAATGTGCTTTGTAACTAATGTGCATTAAGACAGGCTAATGTGCATTTTCTTAGCACCTCACAATGGAGGTATTAGATTTAATGCATGCTAACTAAAGCACGTTAATGCACATGAAGATGTGCACACAGTAAGGGAACACCTAAAAAGGTAAACTGGAGTATATAAAGCAGACTTTAACTAAACAATATCTTGGCCAAGCTTTGTGTGCTAAATGCCTGCCCAAATAGGAAGGTATTAAAGCACTTCTGAAAGATGTCCAGGCTCAGGCTCTGGAGGGCATCAAGGGGAAGGAAGTTCCAGAGCTGCCCCTAGGTATAACTACAGGGCATGAGCACTAACAGCAATATAGGAAGCACCCCATTTTACTGTTGCAAAAGTAGATGATTTAACTATGGTGAACTGACTATACCAAATAGTGCTTCTCATTAATCTGACAGGAATTTGTTTAATATTATTTGTAGAAAGGGTGGAGAAGAAACCCAGTAAAGAAGTGTTTGTGATATTGTACCAATCAGAAATAGGCAGTTTTGTTTAAACAACCAAAAAAAAGTGTTTTTCTTCCCCTTCCCTTTTCCTCCCCTGAAAATTTACCTTCTTGGGGAATCTGTCTTTTGTAAGTGAGAATCTGTTCAGCCTGGTTTTTGAAATAACTAGTGATTTTGGGGAATCTAAGCATGAAATGATATGGCCATTGCTATAACAGAAGTCAGACTAGATATTCCCCTCAGGCTTTTAAATCCATTATAGTTATTACTATCTCTCTAAAAATCAGGCCCATTTAAAAGTGTCTCAATCTGAACACCCAAAAACAAAAGTCTCCAGAATCACTGACTCCTAGAAAATCTTGGTGAAGCATGTCTAGTTGCTAGAATGCCTTGCTAAACTTTAGAGTGGTAATCCTGACTTTGCTACTGACTTCCTATGCAGTATCAAGTCACGTGGAATCTGTGGCTTAAGGAGCAAAACTTAGCTATTCCATTGGGGTGTTTTGAGGTTTAACTTACTGATCAATGTAAAGGTTCATGGACAGCCCTTGAATGAAATGTTCTGGTACAAGGGCTGATTCCACATAAGGATTTGGTTGCCAAAGTCACTGTGTGAACCCATAGGAGACAAAGGCACCTAAGCCTTGGAGAACACAGGGTTTCAGGCATATCCCTGTGCCTAGCATTCCTATATTTAGCTCTAGGTGGCTCCTTGCTTAGTGTCCTAGCTCTAGGCAGCTTGTTAGTGACCTGGCTGCTATGGATCCCATTAAAAAGCATTTAACTCTCCTATGCATTCCACTGGAGGATGCTTAATTTGGGCTGTGGATTCTGCTTCAGAGGTTAGCCACTTTAAAATGAAGGGCTGAAATACTGAGTGTTGTTGCACTGACCAGATCATTAAAGGCTAGAGACACATAGGGTGTGTCTACACGAGACATGTTACTGTGCAGTGGGCTAATCTACTGAGCAAAGTATCACTGTCTACACATACACTCCATTTAGTACTCAGTAAATTAGTCCACTGTGGCATTAGCTACAATCTGTAACTACAGGTAGAAAACTAGCTGTGCAGTAGATACCATTCAGTAGCGCATGTATAGACGCTGACTAGGAGTAAATTTGTTCCCAGTCAGCCCCAATACCGGGGGGCTACAGGAATGGGGAACTCCCCCAGTTCTGGTGCTGCTCAGTTCCCAGCTCCCCCCAAGAGCCAGAAGCCAAGCAACATAGGGATGGGCTAGCTCTCTGGCCCCCTTTGTCCCAGTGCCACTCAGCTCCTGGCTTCCCACAGGAACTGGGAGCTGAGCAGCACTGGGACTGGGGAGGTCTCTGCTTCCCCACATAGCTGGGAGCTGGCCAGGAGCTGTCCAACTTCTGGGGTAGCTCCCAGCCACCCGCTGGGTGGCCAGGGACTTTCTGAGCAACCCCAGCTGGGCAAGGATTTCCCTGAGCAGCTGGGGGTTGGGACCTGTCTGGCTTTTGTCTTGGTGCCTATTCCTGCCCATCTCCTTAGCTAAAGCCAGCTTGCAGACATAGTTCCATTTCAAATGGGTTAGTTTTTCTATTGTTTATAATGGGGTTTGGCATTAGCCACAGAATCCTTTTCCATTTTGTTGTATGTAGGCAAGATGCTTAAACTATTTAAAGGTGTCTTTTGAACCCTATGCAATTTCAAAGGAGAAGAAACCTTGCGTGTTCATTAATGCTACCAACAAAGGGGCCAGTTCCTCTGCTTTATTGTTTGATGTCCTTTAGAATACTGTCCTCTAGATCAGGGGTCCTCAATCCCTGGGTTGTGGCCTGGTTCTGGGCTGTGGTGGGTCATCTGCCGGTCCACAGCACAGTTGGCTACCAGACCAGAAGTGGCCGTGGACCAGCAAACCACCGCAGGCCAGAGCTGGGCAGAGAGGCTGCAGCTCCTTCTGCAGGGCCTGTGGCAACACAGGGTTTAGCCCACCTCCCTGCCCTTACCTATCTGCTGGCTGGAAATTCTGGCCACAGTCAGCTGTGACTGATGGGCCACAGGCTGACGGATCGCGGCCACTTCTGGGTCATGGTCTGTCAGGTCGCGGCATAAAAACTTTGAGAACTCCTGCTCTAGATAACAGGCTGAGACTACCAGGTCATTTCAGATAGGACATTCAGGGCCAAATTTGCAAGTGGTTAATCAGCACAGCTCAAATGAATTAAATCACTGGAGCTGATAACCTAGCTTCTGGTTACCTAAGGATCTGGTAACGTAGGCAGATGTTGAGGTAGTGACTTAAAGACAAAGGCCTTTTTAAATCATTGCATGTCTTCATCACCTTTCTTACCCAAAGAAATGCAAGCATTGCTAAAATGATGCTCTAAAGCAATGGGGGCCAACCTTTTTAGCAGGGTGCCACAAATTAGTCCCCACCCTCCCTAAGTGCCACTCTGATCCCGTCTTGCTGCCTGATCTGCTCTGTTTTCTGCTCTCTTCCCTGAACTCCCTGCCTGATCTACCACTCTGCTTGCTATTCCCTGCCACTGTGCTGCCTTCCCCTCCCCAATCTGCCACATGCTATACACAGAGGCAGTACACTTGCGGCACCTGTGCCATAGATTAGCCACCCCTGCTCCAAAGGGTAATGCAACCAAAATAAGGCAGCTGAGTGGAGATCATAGTGAATATGATGGAGGATGAAGCCTGGAAAGTGACACCTGATTGAAAGTAACTACCATGGAGATCCTTAAGTTAAAAAATGGGACGAGGGTTGAAAGCAGTGGGTTTAACAGCCAACATTGACAAAAGCAGGCCATGATCCTTCTTAAAGGCATTTTGTAAATGCTAAGTTGTAATGTCAAATACAAAATCTGGAGCTGCAGCTGGGCATAGATAGTTTACATGTTGTGCAAAGCCAGATTAGCAAAGGTATTTAGGGATATGAGCATGGTTTATTCTTCCAGTAGCATGACTGAGCCCTATGTCCCTGCAGTGTGGACATACCCTAGGTGCTTGACTTGACAGCAGATTTGTACATATCACAAACACCTGATCCCTGTTCTGGAGAGCTGTAGCAATAGGGTGGGCTGAAGGTATATGGGTTAACTGCAAGGGGATCAGGATTTTCCAACAGCAGTACTCCAATTCTGTGTGTTCAGTCCAGAATATAAACTTGTAGAACCAAATTCTCCTGGCATAACATCATTCACTTAAACAGAATTATTCCTGCAGAAAACTTGGCCTTGGGTGTTTATATTTTGGATCAGGATCAGAAAATATGGGTCTGCTAGTTTTGCAATTCACCCAATCCTGGTGCAAAAAAAACAGGTATGGGAATAGTCGGCACTTTTTCCCCTCTTATCGTTTAGCTTTGAAGTTTTTCCTTCAAGGTGACTAACTTGTGTATCCCTCCCTTGATTTTTTTTCTTCTTTCTTCTTACTCTCCTGAGAAGATTTTTGTTAATCTTCTGATCTCTCACTCTCTGCATGTATATAAATACGTATGTATACTTCAAGTGTATAAACCCACTATATTTTGCTACAGAAATGTTCATGCATGTTTAATAGACCTTTTTATAGACTCTCTTCATCCTTCCTGTAGAAATTCACTGGAAACTCAATAAAAAAGAATATTAATAAACTATGTTGGTTGGTGCCAAAATCTTCAGTGTAGCTCAAATGAAATTCTAATAGATGTAGAATTAGGTGCATCCTTGTTGAGATATATTTTTTTCATAGTAGAGATGATGGTACTAGAAAGCCCTGTGGTGTTGTATTACTGGGTTTATTTAGGATAAGCTATTTTTGGCTAAATCTCTCTAGGTACCATATGATGATTCCTTCATACTTATTTCCTAGAGCTGTTTCAAAATTTGTAGAAGAATATTTGTTTTAAATTGCATTTTCTAAAACTTTCTGATTCTGTTTGACTAAATATGCATCAGAGGAGGAAAAAACCTGCTCAAAATTCAGTTGCAGTCAATTAAAACTACTTGTAGCCTAAAATCTAACTGAACATTTATCATTTTGTTAGCAATTCTGTTCAAACCATTTTTGCTAAAAAATATTTAATCAAATGAAAAAATGTAATTTGGTGTTTTTTTTCATAGAAAAGAATAACCTTTTTTTCCAAACTTGTTGGATATATGAATAAGAGTTCTGAAAGAAGGCCATATGTAGGGACTCAAACTAGGTGAGAAACAGTTTGGTATCTTGTCATAAATTTCAAAGTTACAAAAAATAAAAAATTCCCTTCTGGTTTTCAGGCTGGAGTATTTGTTTAGAACTTAGCCATGGGTGATATATCAAGTTGTGAAAGGTGAGATGAAAACCCAAGAGATGATGATGAATGTCAAGAACCAATTATTGCTTTTGTTTGCACAGTTGCCATTTTTCCAATGAGTTAGTTTTTTTGAATAATTAGTTTTTAGTTCAGTTACTATACTGACAGAAAATAATGTTCAGAGAAAAATCTGTTTGGGGTTGAACCAGACCCAGTCTCCTTTTTCTGAGATCACCCCTTCTCAAAACACTTCGGAATAAATAAAAACTTTCTTTTTATTAGCATATATATAATGTGTGTGTGTATATATAATATATATAACATTGAGTTACATTTTCATCTCAAAGTGTTTTGTTAAATGTTAAAATAAAACATGCCGGCTTTTTCTGAACATTACTTCCTTTTATTTGCCTGAAAGTTTTGGCCAGACCTGAACTGAATTCCTTGTTTTCAGTTGCCTGAACATGACATTCTTGGCAAATAAACTACATGTCTGAAACTTTCTTAGAATCAAAGAAAATTAGAGTTGGAGGGGGCCTCAAGATGTCATCTAGTCCAGTGTTTCTCAGCCCAAGAATATATGAAAGGGTGGTGAACAAACTTTAAAAATGGATCAAGAGTTGTTGTTGGCCTAAGTACATAGGAAGACAAGGATCTTTGGGTAGATGTGATTTTTTTTATTAAACCAACTAAATAGTTGGATAAAATTGTTCTTTGCAACCTTTCAGGCACAAACACCCTTCATCAAAAATGGATCAACGAACTTTAAAATGGGTTCTCTTTTAAAAGAGAAAAACATGGGAAACCATGAGTTTTCCCTTGCAGGCTGGCAGCAGGTTGGGACAAATTGGAGGACTGGGCAAAAAGGAATCTCACGAGGTTCAACAAGGACAAATGCAAAGTCCTGCACTTAGGATGGAACAATCCCATGCACCAGGACAGGCTGGGGGCTGAGTGGCTGGGCAACAGCTCAGCAGAAAAGGACTTGGTGGTTACAGTGGACAATAAACTGAATATTGTTGGCTCTGGATTTAGGACCCAGAGGTTTTGTTCCGGGATAGGGAATCTGGGGGGGGATCCCAACTTCAGACTGACCATGACCTTTCCATTTGATGATAGGCAAATTTATTATTGAATGGAAGTGATAACAAAACAGAAGCAATGTAAACAATTGAGCAATTCTATATATCTACCAAATCCTAGGGCTGTCATCAGAGTCAAAATAAATCTGGCCAGGATACAGTCTTCACTCTGAGGCTCTCTCTTATGTGTTAGATGCATGTCAGCAGCTTGGAGGTGGTATGCTGAGGCCCACACCCCCTCTTCCAGTGGGGTGGATGAGACAGGCTGGTTGTGTCCCCTCTTACCCGTGGTGCCCCCAGCGCCCCCCCCCCCCACTACAGAAAGGATGTGGAAAAATTGGAAGAGAGTCGTCCAGTGGAAGGCAACAAAAATGGTGAGGGAGCTGGGGCACATGACTTATGAAGACAGGCTGAGGGAACTGGGCTTATTTAGTCTAGAGAAGAGGAGACTTAGTCAGGACCAAATAGCAGCCTTCAACTACCTGAAGGGTGGTTCCAAAGAGGATGGAGCTGGGCTGTTCTCAGTGGTGGCAGATGCCAGAACAAGGATCAATGGACTCAAATGGCAGCAAGGGAAGATTAGGTTGGATATTAGGAAGAATTTTCTCCTTAGGGGGAGGGGGCAAAACTGGACACAGTACTCCAGATACTGCCTCACCAGTGCAGAATAGAGCAGAATAATTGCTTCTCTTAATCTGCTGGCAATGCTCCTACTAATGCAGCCCAGTATGCTGTTAGCCTTCTTGGCAACAAGGGCATATTGTTGACTCATATCCAGCTTATTGTCCAATAACTCCAAGGTCCTTTTCTGCAGAGCTGCTGCTTAGCCTGTTGGTCCCAAGCTGTAGTGGTGCATGGGATTCTTCCATCCTAAGCACAGGACTTTGCACTTGTCCTTGTTGAAACTCATGCCATTTCTTTTGGCCCAATCCTCCAATTTGTCTAGGTCACTCTGAATCCTAGACCTACCCTCCAGTATATCTACTCCCCTCCCGCTCAGCTTGGTGTCATCTGCTAACTTTCTAAGGAAACTCCATCCCATCTTCTAAATCATTAATGAAGATGTTGAATACAACCAGCCCCAGGACTGACCCCTGGGGCACTCCACTTGATACCAGCTGCCAAATAGACCTTAACCCATTGATTACAAGCCATTGAGCCTGATGATCCAGCCAGTTTTCTATCCACTTTACAGTCCATTCATCCAACCAACCCATACTTCCTCAGCTTGCTTGCAACAATGTTGTGGGAGATGGTATCAAAAGCCTTGCTTAAGTCAAGGTATATCATGTCCACTGCTTTCCCTGTACCCACAGATTCATTGCTCTACTTCAATGTAACAGGAAAAAAATGGTAATTTTAAATGGAGTGCCAGCATGATTTCCCAGTTATTTTCACCATGTGAGCACTCATAGATCTCAGTGTCCTAGAAGAATGACAGTTAATTTATGATATTGTTGAACAGATTATGTATAAATTGGCTTAATGTAAATGGCAGGGCATTCCTTTAAATTTTCAGATCCAGGCAGTCCATGTTGTCTTATTTCAGATTGTGTTAAAGCTGTAGTTCCTTTCTTTTTCTTTTTATAGTATTAAAGATAATATATCACATTTCTTTATAAATGCTTAAGTAGCCCAGAATGTGGTATTCTTGTTAACATTATGTTGATGGAGCAGAAGGGGAAGTATAATGGAAAATGCTATTTGACTACTTTCAAAAGTGATCTCTAGCAAGGCAGAATTTTGGCCAATTAGAGATGGGGGAGATGCTCTGTGCTCCTTGAGACACAGTGATGAGATAGAATAAAGCTGCAATGAGTAAATAGGCATTTTTGGCTAATAGCAAGTAAATATGCAAGAAATTCTACTCTTGAGGAAGTGGCAGTGGCTTTTTTTTTTAATTCTATGCCTGCTCCGATCTGTAAAAATGCAGTCAGTGCAAAATCCTGAGGCACCAAGGGCTAAATTGTATCTCACTTTATGCACCTAACTGGCATGCATACAGCCATATAGCAGCAGTTCTTGGCAACTAAGCACAGTTTGGGATTCTATTTCATCCTGTGGGATTCTACTTTGCCCTAAAATCTCTTAGCACTGGCCCACTACTTCTTGTATTCAGTATCCAAAATGGAGAAACAGCACTGAGAGAGTTTCTTCCCCACTGAGAGCAGCATCCCACTCAATGAGCTGCATTTCCTCTGGCTTTTTCTCTTCCTCCTGTTCCCTACAGGCCAGTTTCAGGAGAAGGGCTGGGTAATGCTTAGTCCATGGACTGGAAATCAGAGCACTTTGCTCAGAAACAAGAGATACAGGTTTAAACCTGCTCTTTGGTGAAAAAGGGTCCTGAATTAGAGTTTCCTGTTCTCCCACTAGGTTACAAGGTAAAGGGCTCTCCTGCTGTTATGTTTAATTCTCACTTGCTGTGGTTTTTTTGGAATTAAAATTTCAGTATTTTTAGCCTTATACCGAAACCTACTGCCATCTAGCTACATACATATGGGCTGTGCGAAGCTTCGGTCCCTGATTTGACTCTGTGGAGATTTTGCCCAATTTGGTGGCCAAATCTCTGAATCTGAATTGAATCAGGAGACCCTTTAATCTCTCTGAATCGAATTGGAACCCTCCGAATCAATTCAGAGAGATTTGGAAAGATTCGGAGATTTGGACATAGAAACAGCTTTAAATGTTTTTTCTACATGCCTCAAGGTAGCAGGCAGCTCGTGAATGCTACAATGGTGGGGTGGATGGAGCAACCCGTAAGAGTGCAGGAAACTCCCTAGCATACTTGGCAGCAGACCCAGAAGTGGACCAGAAGCAGTTCTGGTCTACTTCCGGGTCCACCAGGGAGTGCACTGGCTGTGTTCCTCTGTGTCCCCCTGGCTCAGGGACTGGTGCCTCCTGGGTCCCCCCCGCAACCGATCGCCAAGCTGGGGCATGTGAGGGCTCTCTCCCAGCATGCTCCCTGGTAAACTCAGAAGTAGACCGGAAGTACTCTTCTGGTACACTTCTGGGTTTTGCCCCCTGCACTCCTGTGGGATGCTCCGTCTGCCCCAACATTGCAGCATTCACGAGCCATGCCTGGTACCTTGAGGTATATAGAAAAAACATTTAAAGCTGTGTCTATGCCCGAATCACTGATTCTCTAAATTGGCTTCAGATCTTCAGATTCAGTTATGGTTGAATCAAATCAGGACAGTGATCCAAATCAACAAACTGAATCACTGTCCCTGATTCAGGCTGAGTCCAAATCAAATATGACCTGTTTTGCACATCCCTAATACGTACCATTTGGATGCATAAAGGGAAATAGAATTTATTCCCCTACTTCTCCCCCGCCAGATCCATAGTAATGACCACTTGTCTTATATTTATATCTCTGTGAACTACATAAGACTAATGTATGCACCCCAGGGTACCAAAAGGAAATATCTCCTAAGTGCAGTGTTCTAAGTATGAGTATCCCATCTCATCTGTAATTGAGGTCAGGCCAGTGTGGACAATTTTACAGGTACCTGGAACACTGAAGAGCTGCAAAAGCATTAAAAAACATCACCACAGTCCCATAATTAATCAGACGTGTGGTGTGTGTATGCATATCTGTTGGATTTACTTTTTCTTTTCTGAGACCAGTGTAGAAAGGTGAATTTTGCAGTCAGAAAGGAGGCCACATTGCTAATCTAAGAATGCAACCAGTGTCCCGTATTAGGTACTTATATAGTTTAACTGCTTCATTACTGATGTGATTTCAAGAACTGTTAAGATCTTATAATCATAAAGGGAAAAATGGAACGTGCTTTCTCTTCTACCATGTAACATCATAAACTATATTTGATTGGCACTACATAGATCAAGAGAAACAAGATGATCCACTCTATTCAGGATTAAGTTGGGTCACTGCTGCAGTTTTGCTGAACCATGGGATAAGTTTCTCACAGAGTGGAAGATGAATAAGCTTGCAGCATCAGTGCTAAAGGCAACAGGAAACCTTCTGTGGATATAGTAGCTGGAAAATCAGCCTCAGGCAATTTTGTGGCTCACCTTGAACTGTCATCCTTCTCTATATTGATATTACAAAGCAGTTTGACACTGACCAATTTGAAGGTGACAAGCCCTAAAGCACATGCAAAGGGCATCAGTGTACTGTGTGCACATAACATGACAGGGAGGGTGAATACTGTACACCAAACACCTCTAGGCAATACCTTTGATTTGCATATGCATGACTTATGGTAGGACAAAACTCCTTTATATGCAGGCCAAAGCCTTAAAGACCATTGATTTCAATAGACTTCACTTGGCACTGGCTCACATCTTAAATTTCTATTCGTCCTACAGGGGATTTCTACTACTGCAGAGTGAATCTCTGAATTAAAATTTTGCTGTGGCCCTAATGAGACTGGCAGGCTCCAGGATTTATTATAATACTGAAGAGAAATCTCAGAGAGCATGTCTGCATGAACTGTTTACTGTGGAGTAGACTAATTATCTCCACCATGGGCATGTTGACATGAGACACTTAACTTCACATTAGCACAATTTACTGCGAAGTAAGCACGTGCATCTACATGTGCACATGCTTACTTCACAGTAAATTTTCCTAATCCCAAGTAAATTTGCTACCTGCAAATGCAAGTACCAAATTTACACAAGATTAGTAATGGTGCCATAGTGCAAAATCTGCTCCTGGACAGCTGTTCACCAGGGGTGGGAGATTGCTCCCCATCTCCGGGAGCTGCCTGCTGCCAGGGCAGGCTCTACCACAGGAGCCCAGGTGGGGACTATGTCCACCTGCCCCCTGCAGCAGGGAGCTCCAAGCTCTCTGCTCCGAGATCACAATCAGAGAGTGGGGGCTGGGAGACCATTATCTCCCACCCTGAGTTCTGTGGTAATGGGGCTTGGGCTGGGAGACCTTTATCTCCCAGGGCTGGCTCCACAAGATAAGGATTTCCCAGCCCAAGCCCCATGGTCACAGAGCCAGTGCTGAGAGGTCCCTGCTGGCAGGGGCAGGGGAGCCTATTCCCCACCCAGTTCTGTGAGCGCAGAACTGGGTGGGAAGCAAGCTTCCCAGCCTCCACCTGGCATACAGGTTGGAGGCTGGGAACTGTCATGGTCAGGGGCAGGTCCCAGCCCAATGCCTCAATCAGGTGATCAAGGCACAGGGCTTGGAAAGAGATGCAGAAGTGGGGTAGGCCCAAGCCCCCTGCTCCGATTTGCTGGTGGGGCAGCTAGCAAGGAGGTAGCTGCTAGCTTCCTCACCAGTGGATTTGGGG
>NW_005842027.1:1551676-1578041 GCF_000455745.1 Alligator sinensis | reverse complement strand
GAGACCTGCCTCTCTCCTGCAGCTCTTTCCAAGTCCCCTGCCCCTAACTAGGGAGCCAGGGCCAGGAGCTCCCTGCTGCTGGGGCAAGGGGACATTGTCCCTGCCCCAGGAGCAGGCAGCCCCCTGGGACTAGAAGACAGCTGTCTCCTGGCCCCTGCTCCCTGCCAGACCCTGGGCTAGCACCCAAGGGAAGCCTGGAGCTCCCCCCTGGTGGCAGCAGAGCCCCATTGCAGGACTGCAGAAAACTGTAAAAAGCAGCAAATCTTCTCCCTAAGACCTGCATGTGTAGACACCTACCCAAAAATGCCCACTCAGGATTAGTTTACACCGAAGTAAATCTAGGCTGGAGTAAATGTATATGTATATGTGTCCAGTAAACATCTTGTGTCTACATGTGCTGGCCTATTAGGCTGGAATGAAATAATAAACTCAACAGCAGGATAGTACTTGTAAATACAGGGTACCTATACATGTGCTTGGGGGTAGGAGAAGGCATTTTAATTAGAACAGTTCTCAGACAGCTGCTTTAATTAAAACATTGCAGCATCATGTATATTAAGCTCCCACACATTTAAAAATGGCCACAGGATGCTTTAACTAAAGTTCATTCAACAACCTTTAGTTAAAATGCCCCAGCCAGCATTTTTAAAGCCATGGGGGCTTATACATGTGCTGCTCCAACAATGCTAAAGCGTTCTAATTAGAACATGGAGCAGACTCAATTAATTCTTATTAGAATGCATTGGAGCATGTGTATAGGTACCTACAAGTGCTATCCTGCCGTGGAGTTTTTTACTTCACAGCAACACATATTTAGACAGATGCTGATCCGACTGGCTGGATCTTCATTGCAGGGGTTGCCTGCCAGCCCTTCCACAGCATGTTGAGCCCCTGCCAGCTGGGCTGCTCCAATGTAGCTCAACATACGGCAGTCCTAGGCATGTGTTCAAACAGCATGCCTGGGAGATGCATCCAGTGAGATATAAGCCCCTTGTCCCTTGAGTACTTTTTAGAGTGCTTTACTATTTGCATAAGTTACTCCTCCCAGTTCTCCAGGATATGAATGCTGTGATTATCCTCACCATCTGTAACAATAACATAGTGACAAGCCTACATCGCATACAGCCTAGAAAGGACAAGAGGTTACCCATAGTAGCTGATCTCCCTTCCTTTTCAACATCTGAGCATCACAAAAGCTTTGTCACAAAGAGGCAGTGATAGATTGGCCTCTGGCAAATGGAGAATGAATGTGAAGACTGTCAACATGGACTCATGAATCTATCTCAGGTAGCTGGCAGGAGTGAAATCATAAATCCCTTGCTTTTCAACACCACACCACATGATACTTTGGAGCAATTGCCAATTAGACTGGTTACGTAGGAGCCAGTCTCTCTGGGCCTGTGGTGTCTATTTTCATGGAAGGTACTGAGGCGCAACAATGATGGGTGACCTTATAAAGGTCTAGCTGATTAGATAGCTTCTTTTCAGAACATTAGGAAGTGAAATTGGAAACAGTGAATGGCAGATACCAAAGACTTGTACTGATTTTCAGTAAGAAAAAAGAATAGTTCCACACTATAAGGCTGGATGGGTGAAACATCTTCCCAGATGCACAAAATCTGACAATAATTATAATAGTGGTCATCCTCTTCTGATATATAGGGGAAGAGAACATGACAGAGATGGCATAGTTCCACTAACAATATCATCCAGGTATTTAAACTATCTGGTAATGCTGTATAAGCCAGGGGTATCTGCTCCATCTCTTTCTGCTTGATTTCATTCATGAAAATTAGAAATCACCTAGTTCTATCCCCTGGTTTTGTGGGTAGGAAGAGGTTGGAGGACTGAGGAGAGGTCTCTGGAATAGATGAGGATGGAATGAAAGCAGCAGGAAAGACGTCGCCGAATATCTTTTCTATGGTTAAAACATGACTTGCAAATTATGCGCAAGGCTCAATGTTCAGAATTCTAGGACCAATGCACCATTTACTGAAATCATTGAAAAACTGCCTTTGACTTCAGTGGACCTTGAATTAGGCTTTACCTGAGCCTTTATTGTGCTAATCATTTCTGGTCATTTTGATGTCTGGGGAGATCACAAACAATACAAACTTCCTGCATGGTTGTTGCATAGAAAGGTCAACATTTCTCCAAAAGTAAGGCCTCGTCTCTTGAATAATTTCATATATATTTGGCCAATTGTTTCATGAAAGGCATACAATCTCAGATGACAACTTATCTATTTGCATAGCATAAAACCTACCTTGGAAAAAGTAAGTTGCACTTTCAGTAGCAGAATTCAACAGTCTTTGTGTAATTTTTCTAACTGTGCGCCACAAGGCTACAAATTAATGTCATTTTACTAGAAAAATCATGGTTGCTTAATCTCTTTTGCTAGTTCAATAGCAGGCTGTTGGGGGTGGGAGATGAGGGGGGAGAACACACATTCAGCAGTAGTCTGGTCCCTTGCATGTCTTCCCTAGATTCCCTGAATTCATTTGTTTTGATGCATTGCCGAAGTCTTACAGTAATCATATCAATAGTTTTATGCCAGTCCCAGCCCACTTGTCGGAACAGATCTATGCTGCTCTCTGGTGTGAAGTATTAATTAAGTTTATATTATGTGCAGTTTTAAAATCTGCTAGCAACGACGTTTCTCAAATGCTTCAAAGACAGCTTGTAAATCAAGGAGGGAAGAGAACTGTTGAATATAGACCATCGCATCTGATTCTTAGCTGATCTAAATTGAGTTAGTGCTCATGAAGGGAAGGATGTTATGATACCTTTCAGCTGCCATTCATTCAGAGCTGGAGGCTGAAGTTGGGTGGATGGTGATTTCAGTTGACTTTTCCGATAGGGTTTGGCTCACACCCCAAGTTGATTTATTATCTCTATTTCTGTATCACCATCTGTCTATGCCGTGGTCAGACATTATACCGCTCTGTCATACTCCTTCATTTTTCAAAGTGTTTTCACTTGGTACAGAAGCCATCACTTAAAACTTTGCAGACCCTAACTGAGCACAATATGTGGTTCTTAAGTGGCATTAAATGATTTCTCCAACTTTGTGCATCTTTTAGTTAAGCTTTCTTTACCTCTTTTTAAGTGCATAATCCCAGCGTTAGTTGGTTTAAATATTGTATTGTTTTTCTAACTGATAGTAATACTCTTCAGTTCTGAAGTGAGCTGTTCTGGTTTATTACTGAAGTTAGACGCACACAAACCAAATGATTGAGTGATGAAAAAAACCCTAGAAATCATAAGATCTGGGTTCTAAGTCTATCTATACCATTGCGACAGATTTTCAAGAGTTCCCACCCTCCAGTAGCTTCTGAATTTTCTCAATGGAAGCTGCTGAGTGGTGAGCACTTCTGGAAAATCTAGATCTGTTTTGCTTTCTCCCATGCCTCAGTTTCTCCATCTGTAAAATGCAGTTTACAATACCCATCTGTGAGACCCAGGTTGAGGTCTTTTGCAATGCATGTGACAAGTAGCAATTATGATAGTAGCATTACTACATAATAATTCTCACTGAGTATGAAGGAGAGTATAAATGAAACACATTTTCCAGTGCCTTGATATTTTAAGCTACTTCTGTGCTGCCACAAGATATGGAACTTAACAAAGAGATTCCAAACACACGTTGAAAGCCATGCCCATTTCAGTTAAAAGAATTGTATATATCTGTGAAATGACCTTTCCAGGCTACTGAATGTAAAATGTTGAGGTCATTTGTGAAACAAATAGTTGCAATCCAGGGAGATTGGAATATTTTAAAATGCGCCTCCAAGAGTCAAATGACCTTTACTGTTTCTCACTAAATTTAAAATGCTCTCCTGAGTCCTGATAATACAGTTAGAGAGAGAGACTGATTCTGGGGAGGTCAGAACATTTACATTTAGGCTTAAGGCTCCCTTTGGAAGATTTCATTTGTACAACACAGATGCTATTGCACTGGAAAATAAGGCCCCATTTCAGGGAAAGGACTCAAGCACATGCTTAACTTTGAGTATGGGATCAGCTATATGTCTATGCTGCAGTTCTCTACCCAACGAACTAGCTAGCCTGGAGACTGGAGGCATAAGCCATGATAATAGGGGAGCTCTGCGTGAACTATCCACTTGAGTTTACCGAGGATCTTGGGTGGGTTCTTTAATCTTTCCTGGGTTCTATACTTCCAATGAGAGACTGTTAACCATATCAGATCCAGCTTGTTTGCAGCTAGCTTGGATATGTCGATGTGAGTTGCCGTCACAGCAGTAACTGAAGCACAGACATACCTTTAAAAAAAAACCTCACCTCAATGGGATTTATGTCTGAGATTAAAGTGTGTGCTAATGTGCAGGCCTGACCAAGCATGCATTCCAGAATCAGGGCTCAAAATGTAGGTCCAGTCCTTTCTTGTGTTGACTGCTATGAAGCCAGCCTCTCCCAGCTATGGCAGCTCTTCAGATGGGTGGATGATCTGGTTCAGATGAGAGAAGAAGCTTGAATGAAACCATTTACTGAAAGGAAGGTCCATAAAAACCGGAGTAAGTAATTTCCCACTGCACTCAGATTTGGGCTATAACTGATGTTGAAGACCTGGGATGCCACCAGAGATGTAACTGGGCACTTAAGTGTTCAGTGGCAGCTGTGGACAGGGCAGCCACTACTATTTTCCCCACCCTCTTTCCCCACCTTCTCAGGTTAGTATCCAGATCTAGTGCCTCAGTGCCCTACTCCCACCCCTCCAACACATCCCTTTCCTTTGTTATGCTACTGGATAGGGCCTGCTCTTCAGGTAGTAACTATCACATGGGAATATAGTTTAGTTGATCCTTTAGGGTTCATCTTAACTATATGTTTATAGTCCCCCCTGCCCCCTACTCTTGGGGAAATTATTTTGTAATGATGCTACTATTATAATATAAGCATATGAAACCTTGGATGGCTTAAATCTGGAACAAATCTCTGAAGGATTACCTAGCACTGATGTCCAGGCTTACCAGACATAGTAGAAGATGCTTGGGTAGATTCTTCTTCATGTCCACGCTCCATTCACAGATGAAGAATAGCCTGCCGCAGGGTCACTCAGCCTCCCCTTTGCTGAGGGGTATAAATCTTCTCTCCTTGGCCCTTTAAATTGTTGTGAGGTGTTCCAAAGGTTTTTGCTATCAGTGGAAGTATCTAGCCTTTGTTCTTCGTATCCTTGCTTCTGTTGGTTTATTTGCTGCTGTTCCCAAACAACTCATTTGAATTTCATAGATCTTGTGGCAATGGGAGAGACTGAGTGTCAGATATACATTAAAAATCTCTGCTGGAACAGGTGTAGTTTTGGAAATGTAGTCAGGGGCGGAGGGAAGATGTGCTGTTGGGAATGATGTCTTGGGAAGCATGTAAGCCCATTGGTCCCTTGGCAACTACATCAACAGTGCAATGACATTGCCTTTAAAGTGACAACAATGCCTTGGCTCTGTCTCCGGCACTGTGTGAATAGACATGATCAACTTGAGCGCGCAGGCATGATTGTATGGAGCTTTCAGCACAAGTGATGTGGATGTCACTTCTAAAAGAACCCAAAGCAAGCCAAAAAAGAGGGAGGCGGGAGGGAGGGACAAATTTGCATTTAATTGCTGTAATTTCATTAAAGAATATTTGAATAATTATTAGGTTTCTTTTCATTGGGATGCAGATTTAATGCCTGTGTGTTTTTTTTAATGTTAAAATGAAGTATAATTGTAATGTTTTCTAGATCTTGGCATCATTAGACAAGAGAGAATGGGAGGGGGAGATTAAAGAAAAAGTTCTAGCACATGCTTGGGGGCTGCAGTGCCAGTGAGTGTATTCGTTTCAGGCCTAGGAATGCCATTCAAATAGCACTAATGCAAGCTGGAACACAGAGAGATTCTTAGCTCCTGGAAACCAGCTCAACTATGCTGGGATTCAGGGAGATGCACCATTAAGCCGTCTGAGAATCAGGACTTTCTCCTCACCTACTGACAAAGTGGGGATGCTTCCTAGTATGCTCCCCCTCACCCTGCCTTTTGCTGAGAGTCCAGATGCTTTTCTGAGAGGGAAGGTGCTGGTTTCTGTAATAATTAAGTATCCGGGCCCAAGACTGCAGCATTGCCCAAAGGAAAACTTGCACCATTCTAACTGAGGGTAGTGTTACATTTAAACCATCATAAAAGCACTTAACACGGGAGCATTCACCTGTTAAAGAGTGGTAACCCATGCTACATACCCCTCTAAACATTTTAAAGTTATACCATTTTAGGCAATGGTTATTTTTGTTCTGTTTTACCCAGGTCGTTCCAGGTTATCATTAGACTGATCTAGGGAAATAAAATACTCCATTTTCATTCCTCCTGCATCCCAGGATACACCATTCCCAGCCCTTCCCACATTTTTGCTCTGCGGGCAAACTTTCAATCCTCCTGAACTCTATTGCCCAGGGTGGTAATGTTGGCCCTAAGCCAGTGCCCTCTACCACGCCCAGGGCATATGACCCTACCATGGGCACCACTCTCAGCACCCAGGTGCAGCACCCCTGTGCAAACAGCAGCAGCAATCCTACTTCTTACCTCAATGAAGAGAACTCTGTTGTGGCATGGCATGGCATGGCATGCATGCAGCGAGTTCGCTGGGTCTCAACTCTGGTGTGGTGTGACATGCGTGCAGCAAGCTCGCTCGGTCTTGGCAGTGCCTCAGTGTAGCATGCAGAGAACCCACTAGGTGCCAGTTCTGCCCCTGTGTGGCATGCAGCAAGCCTTCTTGGTCTCAGCTTTGCCTTGGTGTGAGTACTAATTCAACTCCCCGAAACCCAAATGCAATTCAGTGAAACGTGTGCAAGAGTTTGGTCATTATTTTTTTTTTACTCCTTTCTCTTTATTACTCCTCTGTCTCCATTCACTTCAAAGGGGTTCCCCCCTCTCCCTTCAAGAATTTTCTCCTCCCACCTGAGGCTCTGGCTGGCTCCTGCTGGCTATAGAGACAGAAGCCATATAGTGGTTTCTCTGCCTCCAAGCTACATGCCACCCTCCCCACTCCTCTCTCACCCCAGAGGAGGGATAGAGTCCTGGCACCTGTCCATGCCCTTGGTCACCAACCCCTTTAGTGGCAAGTTACAGTTGTTCAGGTCTGAGACAGGATTAATCCTTAACCTGTGACTGCTCTGAAACTGTTATAACTTGATGATGGCATAACATTCCACAGATTTAAAATATTTTTAAGGTAACTTGTAACAGCGCCCTCACGGGTGCAAAAGGCTGTGAATGTGCTCTTGTCAAGTCACATACAACTTATTCCACTTTGAATTATAGTGTTTAGATTTAAGCTAAGCCTCAATGAGCTACTCTAAAATCAGTTTAAAAATCACACTGTTAGTTATACCTGAGCAACTTTGTGTGTGGTATAGGCCAGAGACTCAGCTATTAATTCCAATACAAGTGATATAGTGTTATTGTTAGGAGGACTTAGTTACTACAGCAGAGATGCTATATAAAATATACAAATAGGGTGAGAGAGAGAGAGAGATGGATACAGAGGCAGCAATGTTTTATTCTTTGTTTAACACAAATGGCAGGGGGGAGTCGAGGGAACAATAAAGATGGTTTGAAAGTAATGCCTGAGTTATGGGCTTCTGAACTCTCTCAGAAAGCAACTAAAGAAAATCATTGGTTTATTTTCCTATGGTGTGCTTTTAAGTGCATGTATCAAGCTTTATGGGGTACTGATTGATGCTAGTTGGGTGTGACTACACATGCGTTTATGCATGTCTAAACTTAATGTGCATTTGCCTAATGTGCATTTAAGGCAACTTAGGTGCACATCTACACATGCATGTGGTAATGCATATTAATGCGAGTGTGCAGGATGACTTGGGACTAAAGTTAGTCCCAAGTCAATGAACACACACTGTGTTAATGTGCATTAGCACATCTACATGTTTGCTAATACTATTTCACTATCTGTACCTAAATTTGATACCTGCTTTTTGCAGGTATCAAATTTAGGCCCATAAAGGTTAAAATTGCCATTTTTAAGGGACATTAAGGGTATGTACATATAGATATGCACCTCTAATGTACCTTGGGTTAAGTTGGGTTAAAGCACCTTAAAGTGGCATGTGTAGACATGCCCATTATTTCTGAAATAGCATGGAGGATATATGCCTTTCAGCTTTAGTCTGCCACAACTTAATAGCTTTGGAGGATGTTTCTTGTCCTTTTGCTCCCTATTTTCCAGTTCCAAACTTTAAATTGTTTTTTCTTCCTTGAATTCCTTCTCTGATTCACCACTCTCCTCCTTCCATTCCTATGCAGGTCCAAGGGACAGTGTCCTAGGCTAGGACTCTGGAGACCAGGATTCTGTTCCTATTTTTGCTATCGCTCTGCTTTATGATCTTGGCAAAGTTGCTTCAACTTCATGCCCATTTTCCCTTAGTTTTTATCTAGATTGTATGGTTTTCATTTGCTGGATCTGTACAGAGTCTAGCACAGTGGAGCTGCCATCTCAGCTAAGGTATTATTTTTAATATTAATAATTCACATTCTTCTGACAGTTTCTATCACATCTATGGCTAATTGCAGTTAATGGTAATGAAAGCAGCTACCTTCTTGCTAAAACTGGCAGAGTGCTGATGTCTTTTCCACTCTATCCTATTGCCCCTGAAACTAACGTGTCAATATTTTTTATTATACCTTTCATCACCCTATATTATCTCTGAATTAGCCCATAAAAAGTGGCTACTGCCTGAACACAAATTTATACTCCATACATAATGAGAATTTTGACACTTGTGAGAATTAGAGTTTTAATACCTTCAGACTGCCTGGTTATTACACATACACACTTACTGTCATTCACTATATCTTTGGGGAAACAGTAGTGAGGTCAACCATTTTACTTCAAGGATTTCATACAATCACATTCCTATTGTGCAAGTACAATGTTCACAAATAGCAAGCAAGATATAGCACGCTATTTTCTACAAGCGACTACTAAAATGTGATTGGATCAGAACTAAGGGACTGTAATTTATAATGCCAATAGCTAAAAAAATACTTTTATTATGAATTCTGAAGAGGTGGGATTGTGTGTGTGTGTGTGTGTAAATAATAAATTAATTACTTTGCATACATTTACTATCCTTTTTTTGGGACAATTCATCACTCCACATCAGGGCCATCTGCTGGCAGAAGTGGAATGGAATACTGCTCGGTGCTCTGGCATTCTTATATTTGGAAAGATGGCACATGATGCTAAGACCTCTTATTTAGAGGTATAGTGGCACTCTATAAAATAAGTACCTTTATGTACAAAAATGGTTATTCAATGAAAGGTACTCAAGAACGTGTAGCATAAATCCTTGAATTTGTAGGACTAATAGTACTTCTTGTATGCTAAGTGGGTTTCCTTTGTGCAGCTCTTTAACACTGAATGCCTATCATGAAATGTTTAGCAGCAAAATCCCTAATAAGCTTTGCAAAATCTCTTATCTTTATTTCAGACTTAGGAAAACCCTGCCTTGGGAAGGCAGAGAGAGGAGCAGTTAGTGTTATGAGGTATTGAAGTAGAAAAAGTTCACCTGGAAGGGTTTTCTAGTGTTCTTTGAAGATAGCTGGACTCTGAATTGGTCTGATATCCTTTGAAATGTCATTCTACAGTTAGGTCCTATTAAGTGAGAATACTTTGGTCCCAACTTCTATATACTGTTTTAAGCTTTGTGATCTGTATTATCTCAGAGAAGCATGACCCTCTTGGACATTTCAGAGATGAAGATTGTTCTTGAATGTAACTAAGACCTCATTCATTAATGGAGAGGCTCCCAATGACTTCAGTGGATACTGGTTCAGGCTTCTTGTGCATTGTCCCACTGAACCAAAAGACACCCTGAATAGAATGACAGTCAGTATGTACTACCAGTGTGGGCACGTATACATGACTAACTGCTAACTGCACCGTATTATTAGGCTACTGTGCAGTAGCATCACTAAAAAGGTGTGTGCTGGTGCTACTGCTCAGTAATGCTGGTTACTGTGCATTGATTTAGTACTTGATTATACAAGTACTAAACAATGCACAGTAACTATGGCGCATTAATGAATGTGTAGATGTGCCCAATATGTCTTGTAAGTTTGGCAGATAGGAACCAAGTGGTTAAAAAGACAACTCAAGGCTTTTGTGTGATTTTTAACCCTTGAGGGAGGGCTCAAATCTTTCTCCCTCCTTGAGCAGAGAAGCTCCTAAATCTGTGGTTCCACTCTGCAGAGATCTAGATTATGACGAAGCCATGTTGTGGGTCTGGCCTCTTGCTACGTCCTTAATGAATAAAACTATCTAAAGACATTCGAGTCAATGGAATTCTTGCTATTGGTTTGCACGGATTTTCGGATATGGTTCTAAGAACATGAATGCTCTGGAAGGGAGTATGCTGAAGTTCTGTATCCTGGGAAGTGCGATGAATTCCCAGAGATCCCACACATAGGACCTATTTACTTAGATTTTGCATGTTATCATTAGGCTGGGTCCTAAGGAAATCAAAAATACAGAACCCACCGTTATTCCATGAGAGAGATTTCTGGTCCCTATTCTCCTAATACTTTGTTTTCTTCCTACTGTTAATTGTGGTGAACAGCAAAGCCAGATGGCAATGGGAAATTATAAACAGAAAGAACTGTCAGAAGCAGTGTAATCTGGAGAATATCCATACAATCCTTCACAACAGGATAACCGCCTGGAACAAACAGTCAAACAGCACTGTGGGAACAAGGTAAAAAGAATGCTTCAAAGGTGTGTTGTTTGAAAGAAAGATGCTCAGCCCTCAAAAAAATGCACTAAACAGATGCAATGTTTGTGGAAATATTAGGGAAAAATCTGAGGGCAAGAACCAATAAACACACATACTATAGCTCAGTCTGGGGCCAGTCCAGCACTTGTTAAAACTTGGTAATAAGACTCCAGCTGAGTTTAGCAGGTGATTAGGGTTGCCTCCAAACTTGGCTGGTCTTGGTAAGCACAGGTCACAATGTAACCCGGTAAAACAGAAGAGGAAACAAAAACCAGACTTAGTCACCCAAAACTGGCAGCGTTTCAGTGTTCAAGTTAAAAGGCAAAGGGATAAGTTAGTGTGAAACATTTGCAGACAATGATGCTGTTAGGTACACTTGTGCATAGCACTGAATTCCGTGGAATTATTGGTGCTTCATAACAATGTTGTGAAGGAGCAAACTTTTCCATTAATATATTTGATTTCTAGATGCAATGAGAACCTGATTTTTAACCTTGAATTTTCCATCATGTCACACTTTCTGACAGTTTGTATAATCTGAACCTCAGAGCAGATGACTCAGGATAAAATTTTCAACTCGTAAAAACTGAAATTATAATTATAACACATCCTTTCTTTCGTTTGTGGAACTCAAACCCATTTAGGAAGGTGAAAGATAATGAACATCCTTACCTGATAGGTTGCAAAACTGGTGAATGAGGAAATCAAAACTTGGCTTATCTAATGAAACAATTTGTATTAAAATTCAGATCTCTTGACTTCAAAATACCTGGAATAGTCTGGTGATTAGGGCATTTGCCCAGGAATTAGGAGATGTGGCTTCTAGGCTTTCTTTGCCATATCTTTCACTTTTTAGGAAAGTGTTCTACTAGCCAGGCTATAGGCTGGGGAGGGGGTGCAGCAACCCTGAACCTTCTTGGTGAAGCTCTGATACTAGATGGGAAATGAATGTAATATTCATAGGTCCAAAAGAGGAACAGTCAAGAAAGAACCTGATGGTAGCTCTGTAACTCCTCTGGGGAAAAAAGGATGGATAGAGCTTCTGGTTCTTACCCCTGTTCCGAAACCTGTGTATGGATTTTTACATTAGTTATTGGTTACAACCCCTCCTTCTTCCTCAGAAATAACACTTGCAACTAGCTGAGGCCAGACCCTAGGACTATGGCCTCTTAGGGGTGTAGGCAGAGTAGATTTGCACCTTATTGACCAACTAAGTCAGAGATCAGAGCATAAGTTTCTGTGGGTCCAAGCTCACTTAATTATATGCTGTGAAAGGACATGCCCAAAGACTGTCATAACCACTGTGCTCTTGGGTCATGTTACTTCTTGTTCACTGCGCTTTTGGCTCCATGACTCTTGGCTGCACTGTGGGTTATCTTTAGCTGACAACTGGGCAGGGGGGAGGAAGGCAGAAGGGGAGGCTAAGTCCCTGCTCTAGTAGTTAGGATATTGTTCTTGGAAGTGTGGGAGAGATGTATGACTCCCTTCCAGATAACCCTAGGATCCAGGTACTCAGTTTTCTAGCCAAGTGCTCCTACCACCATTCAGTGCCTCTGGCTTCTGATTTAGGCAACTAAGTCTAGACGGGGTTTTCAGACTGCAAGCACCGGTTTCACTTAAACAGCTAACTCAGAGTTTCCAGGAGATGTCTAATTGCTGTCCTGGTCCAGGCGAGAGATGGGATCCCAGGCAAATACTGTTCTTTTTCACATTTTCTATTGACTAGCTTAGCCTTCCCTCATTTACCATATTGTGTGTTAGGAATCCCAGTCCTTGGTCCTGAAGTTACAGCAATTGCAGAATTAGGAACACGTGTACCACCTTGGTTTTTGTAGTGTCCTTGACTGGAGCTATACACCTAACCTTTTGGTGCTTGAATTTTCAGCATTCCCATGCCTAAGTTCTTTTTTTTGGCTGTATGCCCAGATGACTATATTGGAAGTGAGGTGTGTCCAACTCAATCCCTTCTGAGGATCTAGGTGTCTCCCCCCTTGTGTAAAGTGTTTGCTATTATTGGTCATAGGTCTTTGCTTTACACATCAACTCATCTCATCTAACCTCTCCTAAGAGAAGTGTGTTCAGTATTCTTTATTAAAAATGCTTATTATGGTAAGCAGGAGTCTGTACTGTGTTTCTGCAAGGGGGGTATTCTCATTCTAAATGCATGCAGATAATTTGCAAGTTGAGGTATTTCAGTATTCACATGTCTCCTGTGAACCATTTGGTTTACAGTCTTCAGATTGCTATCTTGTGGTGAATCATTCTGTTTATTGCTCTCAAATTGCTATCTAGTAGACAATCTTTCTGTTTCTAATCTTCAATTGGTTACCTAGCGGCTTTGTTCCCCATGCTTAATTGTGCAGTTTGGAAAGATATTTGAAGAGCGGGATAAGAATTTTAATAAAATGTGCCTGGTTTGTTTAGTTTTGTGATGGTAACCTTTTTATGGGAAAGGCTTTTCTCTGTTCCCAGTGTTTGCAAACCTTGAATAGTGTGAATTCTAGAGATGACAGTCAACAGAGAATTTAGGATTTTGAAAAGGGGATTGCAGTGAGGATTAAGGCCCCTGGCCTCTGGGGTTGGCTGCACACTCATCTCTGGAAGAGGAGCTAGGCAGCCCAGTTTCAGCTTAATTGAGCCCTCAGCTCCCACAGACAGTAGGACTAAGTGCAGACAGTCGAAAGGCCTGAAGCTGAATTGATTCAGTCTTTGCAGGTTAGTCTAAACTGCAGAGATTAAGCTGTAATGTAAGTGAACACACCTTTTATTCAGGAAATTCAGCCACATGCCTGCAGTGGCTCAGGCCAGAAGCTGGTGTAGGGGGGCTACAGCACAGCTCTCTGGCATGTAGCCAGCATGGGCTGTGTGTTTGCTTCCTCTTTCTGCTGCCCCCAAGGTCTCTGGGACTTGTAGTTGAAAATCACGGCAGCAGGACTCTGCAGGGTTGCTCATCATTTCCTCTTTCTGCTTCCAGGTGCCTCTGAGATTTGTAGTCCACAGTTGCAGCCAGCATTGAGTTTGAGTGGGGAAGGGGTGTTCAACCCCCCCTCCCCCGCCTGGCCCCAGACCCCAGCAAGGGTTGGGGGGGCGTCCCCTCCCCTGTAGATCCCCAGCCAGGCTTGCCCTCCCTGCCTTGTCAGCCAGGGAGCGGAGGGGTGGGGCCAGCCCTGCTCTCTGGAAAGGACAGCACAGCCCAGCCCAGGGATACTGGGGGACTGTGATATAACATGAACCAGGAAGGAGTCTGGGACAGAAGTTTCATAAATCAGTTTGACCCAAATCAGTTAAGTCTGATACTACACTCAATCAGTTTTATCTTAAACCATTTTCAGCCATTTTGAAACTGGTTTGAGTACACTGAGCTTCTGCTCTGTTACAGGTTTAAACTAGTTTCTGATCACTTAAACTGGTTTATGTGTAACTTCTGTCCCTAGCCCAGGAGTGGAGGAGGAGCCAATAGGGAAGTGCGACTATAACATGGCACTCCCCTCCCCATGGTCTGCTTCTGATGACAGCTCAGGGTCTGACTCTGGGGTGAAGAGGGTGAAGAAATGGTGGACTTTGTGACTGCAGAAAGTATGCCTGAGTTTGTCATTTTAATCCCACCCTTCTTCTCTGAAATCTGTATTGAAGAGCCTGTAAGAATCTGAGGACAAATTGGGAATGAATTTAACAGGTGCATGGACATTTGAATAGGCTTTGAACTCTGAAACATCCATTCAATCCACAGGAAATACTAAAAAGAAGAAAGAAAGCTAGCATAATTTGTTTGTTTATAATGCAGACTGTTAGCATTGATAAGGCATAATCATTTTCTCACATGAACTAGTATAAAACCAGTACAACTCCATTAATACCAAGGGACTTCTCACATTTATTCCAGTTTGAGCAAGAGCAGGACTAAGTCTTGCTGTTTATCTCACTTTTTAAGGCTCTTATTCTTTTTATATTTGGCTTAAATTTCTCCTCCTCAATTTGTATTCCTCAAAGATCGTAAGCACATGTAATGTTCATGCCAGTGCTGTTCTAACAAATTCCAGGTTCTTAGCCAATGCAATGAAAGGCCATTCTTTTGTCACAGAACAGATGTAATACAGGTTGTTTCATTCTCCCTGATCATTTATGTAGTCATGGTGTAATAGAATCACCTCGCCAGAAGAGGCTGTCTTTCATGTTTCACATCAACTCAGCCTTAACTTTCCAGCTTGAAGTTACAAATGATCGTGGCAGTTGTAGTGTGAATACCTACCCCTAAGAACAATGCCAAGTTCAACTCATCTGTCAGAAAGTTTAAGCTGGGATTTTCAAAATAGCATAAGGAAAGTAGGATTGGCATCCCATTCATTTGGCTTCTTTGAAAATCCCTGCCCAAATGATCATTAGATGGCTATAATTTTCTCTGCCTACTGACTTTAGTCATGTAGCGCTAATGGTTCAGTGAACCCCATAAACTATCCATTTTGGGCAGGAAGGAAGTCATCCATTCAGTGTCTATTTGTGTCCTATGTAGTAGCTACTCATGGTGCTATGTGCTGATATACCACAGCTATTAATTATCTATAAGTTGGAAGCAGTAACAGAATCCAGACACAGCACCTTTGGCTCCAAAAGCATAGCTTTGCTATCCAGTTAGCTAGCAAAGCTTGAAAAACAGATGGGGAAAGAGCTTGAAATGTAAATTTAGCAATACACGGAGGAATAAAAGCATATAAGCACCTCCTAGCTCAGCCAGTCTAGTTTAATTCATTTAAAAAAAAAATCTACATTGAATACAGTGGATTTTACCTCGATTGTTTACTTGGAGCTTTTTTGAAGATAACACATGCTTGGAAGTGTTAGACAGACAATAGGCACATTTGTTTTGCTCAACCACCATATATCCCAGCTCATACAAAGCAGGTACTTCAAGAAATAGTCAGGCCAGCGTGAAGAGCAATACCCTGCTCTAACGATAATGTTGTCACATCATTTGAAAGCTTTGACTACTGTGTAGCACCAACAGTACACTGTTGTGATGATGGTATTAGTTGCAGATGGCCAACAATGAGGAGTCAAAAGTCCTGAATCCAAAATCACAAGATTAAAAAAAAGAAAGGAGGAAACAGTTCAAACTTTTTGCCTTTTGAGCCATAAGCATGTCCACAGGTCATGTTCTCAAGTTTTTTCTCCTTAACAAGGCCTCTCTTTCTTTAACAACAGCTGAGGTTTCCCTTATTGTTAACTGCAAGAATTAGGAGCATGCTGGTGGCGAAATCTCACTGTGTTCCATGTGATAGAGAAGATACCATTTTATGACCATCTAGTATGTCAACTTAATGAGGGTTTGCCAAAGTGTTCAGATATCTGAGATGATTTCCTGAAAACTACTGATATTTTGCAAGCAAAAGAAAATAAGTCAACGTGCATACCCAAGGCGATGATCATAATATCCATTTAATGCTCTCATTTCTCTCTCTCCCTTTCTGTGTCATCATGCTCCTTTTTATGTCAGGCCTGATTATTTTCACTGCAGCATTACTAAAGGAAAAGGAAATGTATCTCTTGTAGGACACATGGTGTGAGGAGCTCCCATATGTCAGTTAAAATGTGAATTATCAGACATAGACTTACTTGTATGTTCATTGTACAATGGAGCAACTTGTTTCTCCTCCATCGTGTAGCTATTAGACGTAGGTCTGTAGCAGAGAATGAGGATCCAGACTTAGATTCAGCTGTGAAAAAGGTCAATTCAAGCTTGGGATCTGGGTAGGTAATGTTCAGTAGAGGCAGGCAAGTCTAGTATGACTGTGCAAGACATTAGAAGGACCCTATTTAGAATACTGTGCACACTTCTGGTCACTAGCGTTCAATAATGACTAACTTACACTGAGAGGTACTTTCACAGCATCTGATGAAGTATGCCTGCTGTTTAGAAAAGTTTATGTTATATATCACTGATTCAGTTAGTCTACAAGGTATAAGTCTACCCTGCCTTTTACCTAACTTAAACTGAAATGGATACAAAGGAAGTTTTTTTCACATGGACTAGGGAAGGGACACCTTTTCTTAGGGATGAAGATTAAAGTAGGTTGTTGTGTTTGGATAAGCAAAACAACACTGGGAGAACTTACATTTACCTTTTACAGCTACGTTTGTGGGGTTAATATTAAGATGGGACAGGAGCTCTTTAGGCTGAACAAACCCACTAGCGCAAGTGAGTGGCAACAAGCTGACTCTGAACAAACAGATTAGAAATTTAGAGGAAGGTATCTATAGGAGGAGCTAAGTTTTTAGAATGGCAGGAGGTTTCAAATGTAGTCCCACAGAGAGCTGCTCTGAGTGTTCATTGTTCAACGTGTTTATTAATGTTTTGGATAACAGCATAGAGAGCTTCCTCAGTGAGAGACAGGCTGAAGTTGAATGTGAATAAATACAAAGTGCCTGCACGTAGGGGAGAATAATAAAAGCAAAAATAGAGAACAGGTGATACTGGCTAGATGACAGTACTGCTAAGGAAGTCCTTGGGGTTCTGGTGGATCACAGACTCAATGTGAGTCTGCAATGTGATGCAGCTGCAAAACTTTTAAGAAAGAAAAAAGGGTGACTGAGGTTTTAAACTGTACCAATCAGAGTATTAAATGTAAGACATGGGAGATGAGAGCCCCACTCTACTCAGCACTATTTAGACTTCATTTAGAGAACTCTGTGCAGTCGTGGGCTCTGCATTTTAAAAAGGACATTGAGAAATAAGGGACAAAGGCAGGCAACAAAAATGATAAAGGATTTGGAAGACATGCCATACAAGGAGAGGTTGAGAAAACTAAGTATATTCAGCTTGAAGAACAGGCACTTAATTAAGGCGGGGATAATAATAGTGGTCTTCAAATATCTGAAGAGCTATCATCAAAAACAGAGAGAACTTTCCCCATTGATGCATTGTATAAGATGCCTAGCAATCCCTTGACATTGCCGAAAAGTAGGTTTAGATTGGATAGCAGGGGAAAAAAAAGTTCTTCAGTGTTAGAATAGTGAGGCGGTGGAACAGGCTGTCTGCGCAGCAGTCCTCAACTTCCAGCCCAGAGGCCATATCATCTGGCCTGTGGGTCTCCCCATGGGTCCAAAAAGTTGCTGGCAGGGAAGCAGTGGCAACATTAATTGGTGCTCTCCTGCTTTCAAATTTCCAAACCTGAAGGAGCCCTACAGCTTGGATGACATGGCCCTGCTGTCTAGATCATGTTGGCACCCAGGGATTAGGCCAGTGGGCCTGGTCAGATGCATCATGTCTGGTTGGATCTGGTGTGCCAGGTTGGGCTGGTGCCTGGCCAGCTTTGGTATATGGGGCACATGGCCAGAACTGGTGCATGGGGTCAGGCCAGGCCACTGAATCACACCTGCAGCCCAACCACTGCACAAAAGGTTGAGGAACACTGGGAAGATGTGGAAGTTCCCTCACTGGAGGGCTTCAAGAAGAGGCTGGAATGACTTAGATGTAGGTATGCCTGGAGTGTACTATGAAGAGCAACAGCTGTGAAGACCAGCAGCTGGAACCCCACCCCCTGCTCTTTCCCCACAACTCTCAGAGATCAAAAGATGAGCTCTGGAGCCCAGAGAAGGTGAAAATTAGAGAAAGCCATGCTCAGCAGCCAGAGACCTAAGCATACTCTACAACTGACTGAGGACTCTATTACAGTTTACTTTTGAACTATCTTAAAGGCAGTTAAAATGGGAGCATTTACCAATTAAAGGATGTTATCCCATGCTAAATGCCCTCTAAACATTTTAGTCATGTCACTCCAGGTGACAGTTATATTTGATCTGCTTTGCCCAGCTTGCTCCAGAGTATTGTTAGTCTACTCCAGAGAGACGAAAGGTTAAAATTTCATTTCTCCTGCATCCCAAGACTCACCATTAGGCCTGTGCAAATAGGGAAGTATTACATTCAGATTTGGATTTGGGTGATTCAGAGGACAGTGATTCAGTTCAGAGATTTGGATCACTGTCCTGAATCGATCCAGCTGAATCGGCTTCAGAAGACTCAGTGCTGATTCGGACAGATTCGGGGATTCGGCCATAGACTATCATGGGAAATCACTGAAATACCTATAACTTTGTCATTTTTTCACCAATTCAAATAAAAATTATAGGAATGGTAGCCCCTTCTAAGGGCATGAAGCTTGCTAAACTTCAAGGAGATAGGTAAAGGACTTTTTGGGAAACTGCACCTCAAACTGCTGAAAGCTAAACTCATGTCATGTATGTGTGTTAAGGCACAGCAGGGTGAAAACCACAGGTATGATAGCCCCTGCTGAGGCCATGAAGCCTGCCAGGTTTCAAGGCGATAGGTGCAGGGTTTTCTGGGAAACTGCACCTCAGGCTGCTGACAAGCAAAACTTGTGACATGTATGAAACTGTGTGTGTGTTAAGGCACGCCCTCACTGGCACTGGGGCCTCTACATGACACAGTCATGTGCCCCAATGAGGTCTCCTCCTCCCCTACAGCCTCATCCCAGTCCACCACTTTAAATAACAACAGGTAATCACTTAGTAAGCTGCACAGTAGCACTAGCAGCAGCTCAGGCAGCCAAACTGTCACAGACTAGAGCCTTTCTTTCTTTCCTTTCTTGCAGGAGCTTTTTCTCCGGCAGCTGCCAGAGAACTCTCCCTGCCAGCCCCAGCCCTGGGGCTTAGATGTGCCCAGGGCTCTGCCTCCTTCCAGTCTGCTGACCAGGGACAGGTGCTAGGGGTGTTGGTCTAAGGACATGGCACAGGCAGACAAGGTTATTTGGGTCAATTTGGTATCTTTTAGTAGAACAACTGCATAGTTACAGAAATATATCTTAGCAAGCTTTCAGGTTGAAAAAACCTTCATCAGACTGAGGAAGCATTTGCAGTTGGTGTGTGTGTGTGTGTGTGTGTGTGTGTGCTGTTCCTGGATGGAAGGAATAGTAAAGAAGCCAGAGGCTGAGGAACAAAGCAGGCAAGAAAGCCAGTCACTGAAAGTGGAAATGGAGGTGTCAGGGGATGGGAGAGACAGGCTGGGGTGGAGGGGATGGGGGATGTAGCAGCACAGGTAAAAGTGCAGAGGTACCTGAAGAGTCAGATGTCTGGCAGGTTGCAGTGTGTCATAAATCCAATGTCTATATTGAGTCCGTGAGTTTCTGTACCTAGGAGGCTGAGGAAGTGAAGTTCATAGGCTCGGCTGTGAAAAGTGGTTTGTAAATTCAAACAAGCACCAAACCTTGCTAACCTCATCACGAGCAGTCAACTTCCTACAGCTCAAAACACAAAACCTGCCAACAATCTCCAGTACCCACACAAACTGCGCACCAGAATCTATCAAAGACAAAAATATCCAACTACCGCACACTTCTCACAAAAAAACCCCACTCTGTCTCCAGTCTCTCAGGCCTGATCCTGAAAGGGATTTACAAACCATTTTTCACAGCTAGGCCTATGAACTTCACTTCATTAGCTTCCTAGAAACAGAAACTCCTGAACTCAATATAGACATTGGATTTATGACACACTGCAACCTGCTGGACATCTGACTCCCCACATACCTCTCCACTTTTACCTGCGCTGATACATCCCCCTTCCCCCCCCCCCCCCCCCGTCCCTCCCCCCCCCTTGCCTCCATTTCCACTTTCACTGACTGGCTGTCTTGCCTGCATTGCATGCCAGCCTCTGGCTTCTTTACTATTGCTTCCATCCAGGAACAGCACACACACAGACCAACTGCAGGTGCTTTCTCAGCCTAACAAAAGGTTTTTCAACCCAAAACCTGGCATCCCAGGCAGCTAAGCTGAGCTCACCTGGAGTCTCACAACCTACTACAACCAGCAAACCTCAGGCCTGTCAAACACGTGACAGGTATGGGCTTTCCCCAGCCAGGACTGTGTGTGTGCATGTGGCAGCTGGGGGTTATGGCACCTGCTACCCACCTTTCACCAGGGGGATCCTCAGTCCTGGTATTTCCTGGGTCTGCTGTGCCACCATCAGTCCCATCAGGCCTCCCTGACCATGGAAGAGTGCAGTTTTAGTGGCCATGCCCAGGAACTGGGGTCTCCTCCTTTACCATAGCCCCAGCCCATACCTACAAGTTCATCCTAGCACAGAAACTTGGCAGGGACGTTGTTCCCCTGCTGGCTGGTGATGCAGTGAGTACTGCCTCCAGCTCAGAGAGCAGGGCATTAACTGATTTGAAAAAATAAAATGGAAATAGGTGTGGACAGAGTGAGGAGGGTGGCACTCACTCTGTCTGCAGGTGGAGCTTGGGGAACTCCAGCAGTGGGAGGAATCTCCCACCTTGAGGAACACCAGCTGCTTCACCAAACCAAGATCCAAGGAGATGCGGTGGGGTGTCACAACATCCCCAGCAATGCTGAACACCCTCTCGCTTGGAACGCTGGTCAGTGGACAGGACAGCTGTTCCTGGGCAACTGTGGCCAGATCCTGCCACATCTGACTGTGGGTTGCCTAATAGGCCAAAGGATCACAGTCCAGTGGCTCCACATCCTCAGTGAGATAGGTAGCCTCTGAAGCCTCGGTGCTACCTGCCCGAGGCTTGGGTCTGGTGCATCTGGACCCCAATATTGAAGCCATGCCCTTGGCCCACATTGGCAGTGGCTGGTGTGGAGAAGACTTGCTGGTGTTGGGAGTGCTGGCATGAGAAAGTGGATCTCCATTTTCTACATGCCCTTGCCTCTGCCCTTCTGCCTCCAGGTTGACCAGCACCTGTGTCCAGTGATCAAGGGTTTTGGTGCTGCCAGTCACATGCTCCCCTTCACCCTTGGGTCAAAGATGCCCGCCAGCATGTGGACTGGACTGGACTGCAACAGATCCAGCCATTTCCTGTTGCCCTCTTTCAGCCACCTCACCAGTGCCTGCATGTCTGGTAACAGCGGCCTACCCCAGCCAAAACACCGATCCTCTGGAACTTCTCCATTTGGTTCTCAAGTTCCCTCACTATGGGGATCACCTGGCTGAGGAGGGCATCACCAGTGCTGAGGGTCTCGGTGGCATTGAGGAAGGGCTTGAGGACCACCAAGATCTGGGAGATGGTAGCCCACTCAACTCTGTTAAGGGAACCACTGATCCCAGTCTCCCCGAGCAAGGCCATCTCATGGATGGTCTTTTGTTAATCACCAGCCTTTCCAGCATCAGGTATGTGGAGTTCCACTGAGTCTCTGCATCCTGCATGATTTTGTGCTGTGGGATGCTCAGCTCTGCCTGTTTCTCCTGCAGCATCTTGCCTGCCTTGATGCTGCGCTGGAAGTAGCCCATCACCTTCCTGCATTTGGAAATGAGCTGGGTGGTATCACTGGCAGCCCTGTCCCCCTCCTGACTATGAGGTGCAGCTTGTGTGCTACACGTTGGCATCACAGACAGCTTTGACCATATCGGCCCCAATGTCGGTGACCATGAACCTGCAGTTGAGCTCGCCCTGCCCAATGAGCCACCCGTGCACCATGCGATTCATGGCCACCATGATCTCCCTTTCTGTGTGGGACTCATCCATCAACTCAGCTTGGAGGATAGCCCACTGACAGCCTGACTGATCACACCAGTGGCCTGTGACGGAAAGGTAGGTATGATCTCCACCTCGGCTGCTCCAGATGTTGGAGGTGAAGTGCAAGGCTACCTGCAGACTTACCTTATGCAGCTCCTGCCTCAAGTCCTCCCTGCATGCCTCATACAGGGAGGATACCACCATCCTGATAAAGGTGGTGCATGCGGGCACTTGGTAGGATGGGGCCATGAGCACCATGAGCCACCTGAACCCTGGCCGCTCAACTAAGGAGAAGGGCTGGCCATCCAGAGCAAGCATCTCCCCCATGTTCTGGGTGACGCCGCTCACCCTTGCAACTTACCCCCTTTGTCTGTGGCTTTCCCCCACTGCTCCAGGGTGATGTGCCTCTGGTTTGGGGGGACAGGGACTTTGGAGTGAGTGAGGAACTTCCCTTTGGGCTCACTCCCATTGGTGCCAAAGTGAGGAGGAAGAAGGGCAAGGGGGTGCTGCTTCCTGAGATGCAGGAGCATCGCTGTAGTGGTGAAGTGTTTCACCTCCTTGCCCCAGCTGATCTGCCTTTGGCAGTGCTGGCACAGAGCATACTTGGGATCATCTGCCAGCTCAAAATGCTCCCACACTATGCTACTCACCCGCTTCTGGGTTGAGGGTAGGGATCCTGCCTTATCCCCCTCCTCAGCAGGCAGAGGCACAACAACAGGAGGAGCTGACTGAGCTGAGCCACTTGCCCCCACAGCCTCCTCTGAGGTGCCTTCCTGAGAAGGAGACCTGGGTCTAGGGGAACTTTGAGGGGTGTGGAGCACAAACTCAGATTCCTTCTCAGTCCCCTGAATTTCTTTAGCTAGGGCACTCAGGTCCCCTGGTTCCAGCTCCAGCTCCTCCTCTGGCAGTGGGAGGCTCATGCTGGGAGATGAAAATGGGGTGGAAAAGACTGTCATTCTGCTGCTGGTGCCTATTTCTGGTGTTAGGGAATGTGGTGCAGGTGCAGGGACAGGTACTGCTCCCACCTCCTTGCTTCCATTGGCAGCAGAAGACTCATGGCTGCCAGGAAAAAGGATGCATCTATGGTTGGGAGAGTGGGGGGACTTGCAGCTCTAGATCTCCCCCTCCCCCCTCTAGTCCCTCTCCCTCCCCTGCCAGAAGACCTGGCACCTGCCTTTCCAGCATGCTTCATATTAATCTTTTCTGTGCTGCAAAAGGTCTCTTATGGCTTTGTGGCTATTTTCTGCCCATTGCCCTGTACCTTAGCCCCCCTGTTCCTGACAGGCCAGCAAGTCCTCCCCCTTCCTTGCTTGTGGGGAGGAGGGTGTGCAGAGGGGTTGGATGGGGCTGCACATGATCCACAGTTCTATGTGCCTGCCAGCACTTCACATCTGCCTACAAACTGCATGAACAAAGGAGAATGTGTGGGTGGGAGGAAGTCAAAAGACATCTTATAACCAACATTGTTATGGTGGGTGGGAGCTGCTAATGGGTGGGTGGAAACAGGGAAGGTGAGAATATTCCCTTTCCATGCCTCACCCATTCAGACAGGGAACTTGAAAGTGAGGAGCTTGGCAGGGCTGAAGCCACTCCTGCCCCCTTGCTGAGGCAGTCACCCTTTTCCCTCCCACCCTGTCTTCTCCAGCAGAAGAGACCTGTGCTGTGCCTGGCTGGCCAAGGAATTACCTCTGTACTCAGCGAGTTGGCCCTTGCTGCAAGGGGGAGGGTTAAAACACCAGTTAACTGCTAATGATCAAGGACTAAAGCCCTGGCTTTATTTCTGGGCAACCTCTCCCTTCCCACCCACCCCACCACGTCCCACTGCTGCAGGCCACTGTGCCATGTCTCAGAAGCTTCCCTTCCCAATGAACTGAATCTCTTTGCATTTGGAATGGCTGTCAGCACCACCTGTGTTCCCTGCCCCACTCATCCCCACCCACACATGCAGCGAGCCTACTAGTTCTCAGCTCTTCCCTGATGTGGCAGGCATGCAGTGGAGCCTGCTGGGTCTCAGCCAGCTATGTCCCAGTGTGAGTGGTAACCCAGCTCCCAGGGTTGGGATCCTGGCTTGGGAATCCCAAAGACAAGTGTCTCAGTTGAGCTCAAGCCAAATGGGGTGCAGGGAGGAAGGGTTTGCATGCCTTGCCCAGGCAGTACCCATTTCCCTGTCTTCCCTGCTGTCAGCATACAACTAGCCCCTGGCTGAGCACACCTGCCCAGCTACCTAGTCCCTACACTGGCCTGAGGAACCAGCCAGCTGCTGGGGCTAGAGCTAGCAGACAGCAAGTGAAGCCAGCATGAACCGCCTTGTGTGTCAGCACAACAGCTCAGGGATACTGGGGAGCTTGCAGCCACCAGGTGAATGGGGATTATTTCATTAACTACCCATAACTCCAGAGTTGGTGTCATCATGTGGGTTTTGGCTTCTACAACCATGATCTGCACTTCTATGAGAGAGGCATCCCGGGACAAGATGGTCTTCATCTCTCTTCTAAAGGTAAGAGTCTGTTCTTTTACAGGTTGGCTGATCTCCTCCAAAGGGCTTTAAACTAGGTTCATTGTGGGATGGGGAACCAGAGGATAAGGAGAACCTAGTATCTGCGAGCCATGAGCAATGCACTGGATCAGCCCAGGTAAGCACTAAGGTAAGCACTAAGGGGCCCAAAAGACATCAGGATGGGGGGGAGGTACCAAGGGCACCCACTGGGGGGCTTAAATCTCTCTACATTAATGCTAGGAGCATGGGGAACAAGAAGGAGGAACTTGCAGTCCTGCTTGCAAGTGACAACTTGAACCTGGTTGGACTAACTGAAACCTGGTGGGACCCGAGTCACAATTGGGCATTAAGCATCGAGGGTTACAAGTTCTACAAATGGGATAGAGTGGGGAGAAAAGTGGGGTGGGGTGTTGCTGTCTGTAGTAAGGAACAATATACATCCTCTATAATCAAGATGAGATCAGAGGAGGGCCAAACTGAGGTACGATGGGTCAGGATACAAGGGGGTCGGGGGAAAGGGACTCGGTAGTGGGGGGTCTACTATAGACTGCCACACCAGGAGAATGAGCTAGACCTGGAATTCTCCAGTCAGCTCTCAACAGCCGTACAGTGGAGAGATATGGTTGTCATGGGTGACCTAAACTACCATGACATCTCCTGGGAGGAGCAGTCAGCCAAATCAAACTGCTCATGTAGGTTCTTAACCTGCATACAGGACCTCCACCTAACACAGGAGGTATACTGGGGGATCCCACTAGGGGAAACGTCTTGCTGGACTTGGTGTTAGCTACAGGGGATGACCTGGTGGGGAATCTGCAGGTACAGGGTAACCTAGGGGATAGTGACTGTCAACTGTTTGAATTCACTATCCAGCAAAGGGTGGGTAAACTAACCAGCAGGGCTGAAGTGCTAGACTTCAGAAAGGCTAACTTCAGTGTGCTCAGGAAATTAGTTAGTGAGGTGTTAAAGCTGAAGAGCACTGGTGAAATTGGGATCCAGGAAAGGTGGTCGTTCCTCAAGGGAGTGATCCTACGGGTGCAGAAGGAGACAATCCCATTGCACATAACGGGGGCAAAGGGGCCAAGAAGCCCTCTTGGCTGAACAGGGAAGTCCAGGAAAGCCTAAGGGCAAAGAAAGAGGTAAGGCTGTGGAAACAGGGTAGTTACCAAGGACGAGTATACCTCCCTGGCTCACACTTGCAGGGAATCAGCTAAGAAGATCAAAGCAGGATTAGAATTTAGGTTGGCGACAAAAAATAAGGAAAATAAAAAGTCCTTCTTCAGGTATATAGGGAGCAAAAAGAAGGCTCAGGGTAGCATAGGATCCCTACAGGACAAACTAGGGCAATTAGTGACAGAGAGGGGGGGACAAAGCTGAGCTCTTCAATGAGTTCTTTGCATCTATATTCCTAGACACAGACCAAGACAAATCTCCCAGTTGGGTCATAGATAGACACAGGAGGGACACCAGCCCACCAACTGTTAGCACAGACTTAGTGAAGGGGCACTTGGAGGGGCTGGATGTGTTCAAATCAGTGGGCCCAGATGAACTTCATCCAAGGGTGTTGAAGGAATTGGCCAGTGTCAAAGCAGAGCCACTGGCA
>NW_005842027.1:1535337-1551098 GCF_000455745.1 Alligator sinensis | reverse complement strand
ATACCAAATTATGGGGCAAAGTTAACACATGAGAGGGTAGGGAACGGATCCAGGTGGATCTGGACAGGTTGGAAAAATGGACAGAATGAAATAGGATGCAGTTCAACAAAGACAAGTGCAAAGTGCTGCACCTGGGCAAAAAGAACCACCAACACACTCACAGGCCGTGGATGATGCTCTCAACAGCAAAGTAGCGGAAAGGGATCTTGGAGTCCTAGCTGACTCCAAGATGAACATGAGCCATCAATGTGACAAAGTGATCAACAAGGCTAACCGCACTTTATCATGCATTAGGTCCAGGGAGGTCCAGGGAGGTGATGCTTTTCCTCTATGCGGCACTGGTCAGGCTGAAGTTGGAGAACAGCATCCAGTTTTGGGCACCACACTTCAAGAGGGATGCGGAGAATCTTGAGAAGGTTCAGAAGAGGGCCACTCATATGGTCAGAGGCCTGCAGGCAAGGCCCTACGAGGAGAGACTGAGGGACCTAGATCTCTTCAGCCTTCGCAAGAGAAGGCTGAGAGGTGATCTTGTAGCTGCCTATAAATTCATCAGGGGAGGGCATCAGGGAACATGAGATTCTCTATTTATTAGGGCAGCCCCTGGAGTAACTAGGAATAATGGCCACAAATTGATGGAGAGCAGATTTAGGTTGGACATTAGAAAGAACTTCTTCACAGTAAAGGTTGCCAGAATCTGGAATGGGCTTCCAAGGGAGGTGGTGCTCTCCCCTACCCTGGGGGGTCTTCAAGAGAAGACTGGACAAGCACCTAGCTGGGGTTGTCTGTCTCCAGTGCTCTTTCCTTCTCAGGGTAGGGCGTCGAACTCAATAACCTGCTGAGGTCCTTTCTGACCCTAACATCTATGAATCAATGAATCTATAGTCCAGCTGCAGGAAAACCCCAACCAGCAGCTCACAGGAGGCCATTGGGGCGGGGAGGTGAAGCAAAGCCAGTACACTTGCCTCCCTCTCACCCCTGCCTCCCCAGCCATTTCTGAGCCTGAGCGCCCCCACACCTACTCAATCCCAATCCTAATCCTAATCCCAATTCAGTGAAACATATTTTGATTTTGATACTAAGATTTTGGTCCTTTATGTCGTCGTCTTCTTTTTTTTTTGACACACCTTTTCCTTTACTGCCCGCCCTTTCACTTTGAATAGTTTTCTTTAAAATAATCCCCACCCCTCCCCCCACCCCCCGCAGCAGCTCCAGCAACACCCCCATGATGGTTTCTCTGCCTCTGAACTACATGCCACCTCCCTGCTGTTCTTGCCCACCCAAGAGCCTTGCTGCTTTTCTACATCCCTGCTTGTCAGGCCCTATAATAGCAAGTCACAATTGCATAGATCTGAGATTAATGTAGGCTGGGGAAGGTGTGTAGGGGGTGGGGTGGGGGAAGTTATGGAAGGAACTAAGAGGCTAGAAAATGTAAAGGAATTTGATAGATTCATAGATGTAGTGTCGGAGGGGACCTGAGCAGATCATCAAGTCCAACCCCCTGCCAGAATTTCAACTGTCTAAATGGGACAAATTGAGGGAATGGGGGTGATGTTGGCTTCCTTTACAACGAAGAAGGATTGGGGGGGGGGGGGGCGGGTGTTTGTGTGCGTGCGTGTGTGTATGCACACATGCACATGCTTACTTGCATGCATATGTGTGTTTCTTGCAGTGGCAGTATATTACCAGTGCCCTTGTGTCAAGTCAGTGTGCTTTTTGATGGTTTGGACATTGCAACTGGTAGCCTTCCACCCTCCCCACTAAATTTAATCACCGTTCTTCCTTTCCTTGGAAATTGTATTTTCCAAACCTCAAATCAGCATTTGTTGCACTCTTCTGGGCTCTTTCTAATGCATTTACATCTTTGCTGAGATGCAGTACAGCAGGTGAGTACCCACCCCCGCCACATCCCAACCAGTATTTAATGCCCCGGAAGGATAACATGAACATGAAGGTGACATTTGTGTTAATACAACCAACTAGCCAATTCAGTCAATTAATTTCAGACCACATTCCAGTTTATCATAGTCATGGCAAAGCTTAAATGTAGCTTCCAGCATGTTTCCAGTTCCAGCTTGGTGGCCTTTGCAAAATTATTCACATCCTGAAGTCAGCACTAGATGCAGGAAAGCCCTCCCAATTAGAGAGTAAGCCTTTAATGACTAGTCTCTGAGCACAATGACCCAGCTGGTTATGTTGCCACCTTATGTCATTTTTAACTAGAGTATATTTCCAATACTAATGCAAATGTCATGGGGTGCTAGATGCACCAGGGGGAGGAGTAGGAGTGGAGGGCACAGTATTGAAAGCCCTTGCTACAGGTATGAGATAGGTGGGATCATGTATTTGGATTTGGGGCTATAGCAGCACTTCTCTTGTACTGTCAGGGAGGTATCTGACAGGCTTATGCTTTAGGGCAGGGGGAGTCAACATTTGGCCCCTCAAGTGCTGTGTCATCCTGCCTGTAGGGCTCCCCATAAGGACATGAACCATGACACTGTATATCAGGTCAGCCCTGGAGGGTAGTGCAGGGCATGATCCTGGCTCAGGGGCCTAGGCAGAGGCAGTGCAGGGCCCTGGAGCCCCAGGTGGCATAACACAAGGCCCTAGGGCCCGATCCCAGTGTGTGGGGATGATGTGGGGCTCCAGGGCCCGATTCTAGGACATAGGGCTGAGAGGGGCAACATAGGGCCTGATCCTTGTGCATGGGGTGATGCAGGGCCCAGGGCCCGATCCCAGTGTGCAGCTGGCAGCATGGGGATCCGTTCAGGCCTGTGGACTGGTCCCGTGCCATTCATCTGGCTTGGCCAAAACCTTAAGCTCCACTGCTTTAAGGGCTTTTGTTGTTCACTGTGGGCCAAGAAGGATGTGTTTTTTCCCTTCAAGCTTGGCTACAAGTTTGTAGTATTGTTTTTTTTAGTGGGGGGGGTAGAGAGAGAGATGCCTGTTTGTTAGTTTTCAGCTTTCAAATGTGACATTGCTCAGAGGACTGGCTGGGGTCCAGGACCTGGAGTATACTACTGCAGCTACTGAGAAAACAGACTCACCTGGCTAGAGGGGCTTCCTCATTTACGGTCATTCCAGTCACCAAACTTGAGGGTCAGGAGGAAACTACTTCTTGAAGTCAGATTGTTAACAAAGGTACGCAGGGGGAGTTTGCCTTCCACTGTAGCATGGGGCACTGTCTTCTTCCTAGGGTCATCTGAACATACAGTAGCCAATTTCTTCTCCATCATTGCAGTGGCAGGAGTACCCTTATCTCCCCTGCTGTTTATAGGCTATTCTTAGCGTTCTGGCTATTGTGCCTTGTAGTAGTATGTAACCACCCATCATTGCTACAGCTACTCTAAGGATTGTGGTGTAGGGAAGAGTGCATATCTGCAGCATCCCTGTGTGAGAATAATCCCTGGCTGATATAACAACATCTTGGGAGTCATTGGCAATGATTTGGAGCAGTATTCAGGCTGCTCTGGCTTGGGAAAACTGTACAAGTGGAATGCAGGGAGTCTTACAGCCTTTGTTTATAGTATGAGATTTTTGCCTGTATGCAGGGATCACTAGAAGAAAACACCACTCGAGGGAAGAATTTTCTCCAAAGATGGAAAGAAAACACTACTGAGAACGAGTGCCTGACTAGTTTGAAGGTTTAACAAGACCCATTGTTTTCTTGTATGTCTTAGCTAACTCCTGCTACAGTGTGGACACAAAGAGCCAGATACTATTCCATTTTAGTGTTTACTAGCTGGACAACAGTGAGGAAGTGTCCTGCCTCAGTGTAAGCAAGGATCTAACCTAGAAGCCAGGTCCCTCTCCTACCTAGAGCAGCAGCCACTGAGCCATACATCATCTGGCTTTGTTTCACTTTCTTCTTGGCTCCACATATCTTCCTTTTTTGGGTGTTCATAGGGTCAGCTTCAAGGAGAAGGACCTGGGTGATGCCTACTTGGTGGCCTGATGGCTAAGCTATTGTGTTTAGAAGCAGGAGGATGCAGGTGCAAATCCATTCTAAGTGCAAGGGTCCTAGAACCTGGGCAACTGTCCTAAACCTTAGGCCATTAGTCTAAAGCAAGGAAGAATAGTATTCCTTTTCCTCTGGTATCTAATTTTTGCTAGTTTGCTGCAGAGCCCCACAGACTACAGGCAAGCATGAAGCACCATATACTTGCTAAGACAGAGCATAGCCCTACCGAGCATGCTTTGTGAGCACATTGCGGCTTATGCCTTCCCTTTTCACCCAGATTGTTCAAAGTGCTGCCATTGAGTAACTGGTATTTAGGTGTTTAAAGTGAAACAGGAATTTGAGTAAGAGTTTACTGGTAGCACATTGCAATCAGCAGAGTATAGCTATGCTATCTGAGGGTTACAGTTGCAGGAAAAAAAATGCTCATGGCTCTAAGGAGTTGTCTACATTGGGAAGCTTTAGCAGGTCTCCTGGTCCAAACCCCTGGGCAGGCAGGCAATCCCTGTTTGGTACAGCAGTAACTTTTCCCAGTTTAATTTAACCCTCTTCAAGCAACATGAACCAAAATCTAATAAGGCTTCCTCACTCATGCTAAAATCCAAGCGTGCCAGGGGTGCTTGCTTATGCAAGTATAATTACATTGCTATGAACTAATACCATTCCCATGCAGCTGAGAGAGTTCTCTGCTTCCTTTCCCTGCCTCTCCCAATCCAATTATATCAGGGGAAGCTAATCTTCTGTAAGTCTTGATTTGTAGCAAATTTCTTCCTCTACTGTGTCCGTTCTGCAGCAGTCCATTGCCTGGGGGAGGGAGACAAGACTGCACTTATAATAAGGTCATTGTCTCACCTTGACCCTTGATGCATCCTGCATGCCATGGCTTTCTGCTTGCCATGGGGAACTGGCAGGGAAAGGAAAGCTATTTATTTATTTATGGACCCTTCAAATCCATATGAATGCCAGAACAGGAGTATTCAATTGCTGCAATGGTTCAGCCTTTCGTGACAAATCTCAGGCCCACCAAGGAACATTTGTTTCATATTTTATTGAATTTCATTTATATTAAATTAAAAATATATTTCTGACAGATTCATGTAACAAAAATGCAGAACAGTTTTCAAATTGTTCAGCCGGGATGACCAGTGTGGGATGAGGCAAAGCAGGTCGCAGTCTACATTTGTCTTAACAAACGGATAAAACTCTAGCCCAGAAAGCCAGAATGAGGAGCTTGGGAGCGTACACTGAAAAAAGAGCCTAATCACACACAGAAAAGATCCACAGGTTTCTCCCCAGCCTCCAAAAAGAAAGAAAGAAAAGAAATAAGGAAAAAAAATAAAAAAGGAAAAAGAAGAAGGACAAAAATAACAGGGAAAAGAAGGGAAATTATACTAAAATATATAGCTAACATTAACCAAGTCAATATGTATTTTAACAGTGCATAATTCTTCCTAGCTGAAATATGAGAAACAAAAGGTTAAAGTAACATTACGCCACACACAATTGGCATACCCTACTGTGTAAGCAAGTGCAGGAAGTCTGAACACACCACAATAGTGCTAAACACAGACTCACACAGAATGTCAAAAATGATACTTCTAACCAAAACTGTGGGTGAGGGGGGAGGGGGAGTAGGGGAGGGGAAGAAAGAAAGCAAGGGGGAAATAAATCACAAGCAAATTACTTATATACAAATCAACCCTAAAGACAATTATGTTCCAAATAATGGTGTCCACAAAGGAAAATAAAAGCAACATTATCCTTATTTACAAATGCAACTAGCCGTGTCTTTAACAAGCTATAAAAATACTATTCACATTTTCAAAGTAACATACAGTAGTATTTTTTTTGTTTTTTTGTTTCTAAAAAGCAGCTAACTCTGAATGCACCATGTCATGTAAAATGAAAATGTCTTTCCCCGTAATGATATCGCTTATCTTTTCTTTGAAAGTACTTCTAAGGCAGAGTTTTTCATTGGGATGTCTACATAGCAAATTGCATCTTTGTACACAGACACCCAAGCTAGTTCTTAATGGACCTGCTTCGGAAGCAATATAACTGCATCAATGCAATGCTTCATCTAGGACAATGTAACCTGGTTCTCAGAGTTCAGCATGTTCAGAACTAGTTTGGGCTTCAGTACGTTATGCAGTAGTGCAACTAGCATGGGCAATTGGGGCTGGAGGGTGGGCTGAAAAAAGCACTGCTGCTGCAGCCGCATGATTGCACTGGTGGCAACCAGAAGTCACTGCTGATCCCATATGTTATAGCTGCCCTGGACACCCAGTGGTGTTGTTATGCCTCATACCATTCTCAGCATTTCTATCTTGCACAGGGAATCAGCTAAAAAATAACACACACAAAATCTCTGCCTTTTCAGGTACCTCTAGTTAAGCACCCATGTTGATTCTTTAAGGAGATGCCTTGATGAGAAGGATGTGGCAGATGTAGGCCATGAACTCGACAGTTTTCTTGTGCTGTGAATAAGGTTTCTATTACTAAAACCTCATGACATTACACTGTGGCCTAGCTTGGGGTTTAATCCTTTGCTTTCAAGAGATGCTGTATCAGACTCTGGCAAATCTATTCAGCATTGGGCCTTGAAGCAGTCTCTTGAGGAGAATGAACGCTTGCACACACGAAACGGGGGCGTGGGTGTGTGCACAGACACACATAGATATGAGCCCAAGCAAGGGATTTCATATGAACAGACGAATTAGAATGACTTACACAGAGAAAAAAAATTTTTTTTTGAATTTGTTTGTAGTTTTATCTTTCTGACTTCGGGATTATATGAACCCTGGGGTCCCTTCCAATCCTGTGGTGCTAAACTCAAAACTCAGAAAATTAAAAAAAAAAAAATCCTGGAACGTGGATAAAAATAAGCTTAATATTACCAACTTATCATTGCCAACATTCAGAATGTAAAACGTCATTTAAATTTCAAAATTAAAAAATGCATCCATTTTAATTTAATCTCAACATCCCACAAAATTCAGGGGAGGCAGAGGGGATCAGATCTAGTATTTCACTTTGGGGCACATGGAGTTGGGCCCCAATTAAAAACTTCCTTTGGAAAAAACAAAAAGCAAAAGTACAACTTTCACAATCCCCAGTAACAACACAGTTCATCTAAGTTTTGTCACATACAAAAGAACATTGATTTTAGTGCATTTAAAGTTAGCTACCTTTTACACAGCTGCTCAGTTTAATAATCGACCCATTTAACAGCAGTACCAGTTTATGCTACATATGTCATAGTACTTTACTTCAAAAGAACGGCTTACATATCTACACCTATAAAATACCATTCACAGTTCGTTACTGTGGTTATCCCAAAATGGTTTAGTCTTCGGAGTGTTATGGATAATACAGTGCTTTCTCCCTACGAAAGTTCAAATGTTGGGCAGGGCAAGATGGGTCTCATACCAATGGGAAGGGATTACTTGGAAAGAATAAAACTGTTTTCCCATCTGAGTTTGTCAAGGACTAAGTTTTAGGGGGGCTACACTGGGGCACATGTACATATGCTGAGCAGTACCTTTAAATCTCTCCTACCTACTCACTCCTTCGATGATAATTACTCCTGATAATGACCAGGTAGCTGGAGTGCTGTTATTTCACTAATTTCATGATCGCCTGATCACCTTACTGCTCCCCCTCCATCCTATTCTTCTGGTAGTTGCTTTTCAGTCATACCTACCTTGTAAGATACCTGCATGGGGAAGCAGCTTATGACTGGTTTAGGAAAGTGCTTAATCATGTTCTTGAAGCACATGACTTCTTCCCATCAACTTCAATGCATTTGAAACAAGTTCCTGATTTGGGGCAAATATGTACAGTGCCTAGAAAAAAAACTTGGGGCCTCTATGTGCTTCACAATATAAAAATTAAAAAGATGCATTACTAGTTGAATAAGCTTACTGAATGCAATGACTGGTGAGTAAGGTACTGCTCAAGGTAAGAGGGTTTGTATCTGGTCTTTACTTTTAGAAGAGACTCAGAAGAAGTAGTCAGGGTCAAGTTACACGTTACACTTAGACCATACTACAAGTACTTAAAATGTGAGCACCCGTGCATTAAAACTCATTATTAACTTGTGCTAAGTGTACTCTGAGTGTCAGCATCTCAGGATGTACCACTCCCAGCCCCCATCCTTAGAACAGGCATACACCCCAGATACTCTGGCTCCTAGACATGCCCCTGCTCACCAGCCCTCTAGTGGCAAGTCAAAGTTGTGGAGGTAAGAAACTCTTAATTCTTAATGCGCAACTGCTCACAGCTGCTGCTTTAACTTTCACACCACGTGAGATTCCATAGATTCAGTACAGTTTAAGTAAAACATGTACATTTACCGTAAAAAAATAAAATAAAATTAAGTTTTCGGAGAAAACCAGCTTGGTGCTTGCAGCCACAATTCTTTGTTTTTGTTCATCCCCAAGTATTAATATGTATATATATAACTACCTACCCATCTGTGGAACACTTGATCAAAAAAGTATCTCAAAGACAGCAATGCTATTCAAAGGATGTGCTGTTAGACTGCAGCAGTATCTACCACAGGATGAAGTTTGAACATTAAAACAAAAAATAGAACAGCAACCCAAACTATCAATACTGCATAACCCCCAACTTTCAAAAATAATGTTGTTACATTACAGTAAATACATCAAGTGTTGTTAGCAGCAGTGGGAGGTCTGAGGTCAATGGTAATGAGAGAATTACAAGTGGCAGATTTGAAAATGAGCTGGAAAATGATACAACTAAATTTACAGTCTTCATGTTGTTATTGCGAGTGAAAGCTCAAATCACCTTTTAAAAGGTATTTACAGAGTGAAATTAAAGGCAACTTCCTCTACTTTGGGTCGTTCTTTAAAAGCCAAACAGGTCTCTGAGAAGAAAGTCTTAGTTATGCTACAGCTCATTTACACAATTCTGTCAATGTAAGTGAGCCAGGCGGTAGGCGTGAATGCTCCTTGCTGGGCATGTCTACATGAAACAGTTACTGTAGAGCTGCCTAATTAGCTCCACTGTAAACATCTCAGTGTCTACATGAGCAGTGCTATTAGGATAAAGTAAACAAGTTAACTCTGCCACAGGTTAGTACTTGTAAACACAAGTACCACCCTACGGTGGAGCTTTTTACTCCACAGCAACACACATGTAGATGCTGATGGGGCTGGCTGGGGCACAAAAGGTGATTCAGTGCAAGGATTTCCTGCAAGCTAGTTCCACACTCGGACACCCTCGTGCCCCAGCCAGCCCCTCTGCAGCACGTTGAGCTGGGTCAGACTGGCCCCAGTCTGGCAGGCTGACCCCCGGGCTCCCTGCCAGCTGGGGCTGCTCTGACCCAGTTGAATGTGCTGTCCCAGGCACATTTAAACGTGGCACCTGGGAGCAATAAACTCTGGTGCAATATGTGCCAGAGTTTATTGCTGCACATTAATTGCATGTGTAGATGCTCCCACTGTGTAGCTAAAAGGGCCCCCAAGCATAAATGTGAAAGCAAAGCAAAGGCTTTCCTATTCTCCTCGGTACCTGCCATGCACACACAACTTTAAAAAGCAAGCACAGAGCGTATGGAGAATGCTATCAACCCAGTGAGCAAAGTGCCTCTATGCCACTGGAGAATATCTTTTGTGTGGAGGGCTTGGCTGGCTGGTGTAGTGATGGCATGAAAGCTCTAGACTGGCCCAGCTCCCAGCCCCTGGCACAGGAGAGAATAGGAAGCTGGGGGAAGCAAAGCAGCCTGGAAACTGCTTTAAACTGAAGAGTGGAATGGGTATAGCCCCAGAATAGAGTAGGCCTAATCCTGAGCTATTCTACTGTCTTTTTATGACTCTCTCTCACTTTCTGCCTTTTAATGCTGCCACACTGATATAAAAAAGGTCTTAATGCAAGCATGTCAAAGATATGGTCTGTGGGCCAGAGGCCCATGGAGCCCTATCATCTAGTCTGCAGTGATACGTGATATCAGAGTGGACCTGTGCACTGCATGTGGTGCACATCAGACCAGCCCCTCATGGTGCATGGGGAGGGGAGGGCTGTCCCAGCACACACTACTGGCTCTACTCAGGACTGCCCTGGGGTGCATGCTGCACTCAGCTGGTCCCAGGCACATGCTGATGGCCACACTTGGGACCAGTGTGAGGGACATGCTGCCAGCTGCACTTCAGGCTGGTCTGGATGTATAATGCTGGCAGCGCCACAATGCTGCTGCACTCTGAGCTGGGCTGGGACATACACTGTCCATGGCACCCATGCTGAACTGGCCCTGCACACTGGACCCAGCACTCAGGGCTTGTCTGTGGGCCCAGTCTGGTCTGAAGACCAGCCCAATACTACTCATCTGGTCAGTGAGGCATGATAATTTTGATACCCCTGCCATAGTGTAAGCAATAATTCAAGCCTGGGAGAGCAAAGGTGCTGAGAGTAGCAAAGGCCTTATCTACAAGTACAGGCATTCTGCAAAACTACCTCTGATTACCTATTCCTGCTAACTCCCTGTATAGATTTCCTTTTCGGGAGGAAGAGTGCCTTATTCTGAGCTTAACTCACATTGGAAGAGCATTAAAATAATTCTGAATGAGACCCACAGTCCAGAATAGGGGTGCCCAGACACAGCATTAGTAGGGAATAGTTATTGGGCTTTAAATTCAAATCCTACCTTACTCTGAATTACTTTCCCTGTGTATGTAGGCAAGCACTACAGAATCAGGTTCTACAAATCCCTCACATCAATGATGCTAAATTGGAAATTATACCCACTCTTGGCAGGTGTAAGTGACTGCACAAGGTACAGGGCAACAGATGATTAGGCTCAATATGTTCACTCTAGTGCAAAGGTTTCCCTCCTTCCCTCCGAGAGAGATAAAAGGTCTCCCTTAGTTCACAGTTGAGCCCCCATTGCCTATAACAATAACAGGATCCGATCTTTGCTGTGTGCATGCTGGTCTGCTCTGCCCCAGCAAAATATAAACAAGTATAATCTTCACTCTGTCAATGCCTTCTGGGACCTACCAGTTGTTGGAAAAGTGAGACAGGGCAGTCCCAATTTTCCATCAACCTGCAGAAATGAAAGGAACAAGCTGCCTCTCTGCAACTTTTGTGTTCATGCTTTACATTTTCTTTCAATTACAAGATGCAAAGCAGCTGGCAGTGTTAACACTGAGTTTCTCGACCCAAATAGAAAGGTTTGTGGTCTGAGGTTTCATTACAGACTGCTCCTTCTTATAGCAATAAGTACTAAGTTTCTGTTTTTTCCATTGTTTTCTACATTAAACAGATTACTCCTCTGAATAATTCTGAAACTCTCTTGCATTTAAATAGGCAGGCATTGTCAATTTAAAAAATGTGGTTAATTAAAAAAATGAGTTAAAAGGAATGAGGTCAATTTAAAAACTGGTCAGTGAAAAAGTTAGTTAAAGAAGGATACTGTCAAGTTAAGCTCTAGTTGGTTTCCATCAATAGTTATAGGAAACCATCAACTTCCACATCACAATTTCCCCTGAAATTCTTTTAGCTTCTGTTGGTATAAGTAACAGTGAAGATGGCTATCACCAAAAGAGATTAGGAAAAAGGAAACTCTTTCTCACCCCCCACCCTTTTCATTTGGTTTGTTTGCACTGTGCGTTTGAAAATACATTCAGGCATTTTTTTTCTCCTGAAGTTATTCGGTATTCTCCCAACAGGTATGCCATGACAGGGGAGACAGAAACATATATAAATAGGAAAATGTGATTAATAAAGTCATTAAAACTTGTCCAAGGGCTTTAGAGACAGATGTAGAACCTGAGATTTAATTAAGTCTACTGAAAAAATTCTCTCTCAAAACTGGTTTTCATCAGAAAATTGATTTTTTTTATGAAATGATTTTTTTTTTTGTGAAAAGCATCTGCTTTCCACAGAAAATTCGATTTTTCATTTAAAAATAAAACCTGAGCTTCACCTTACGTGATGAATGGTCTCACCTCTCCAAGATGATGATGATGATAAAAACTAAGAATAATACACAAATTAAGTCTATCAAGTTAGTTACTCTTATCAGAGAAGAAGAGATAGATACTGTTTGTTATTTCTGTAAGGCTTGGGAAGCACTCTGATTCTATGGCAAAGAGGCAATAAACCAGTCAGATATTTCTGGTGAAAAACATTCAGAGCATACATAACAATACAGACTATTGACTTTGTGTTTTGTTGAACATTAAGATTAATCATCCCTTGAAGAAAAAAAAAGAAAGAAAAAAAAAGTTCAGTTCAACCCAGGTCAATACATTATACACAGGTCAATTGTATACAGAGCAATGGATTTTTAAAGGAAATGTTGGTTGCACACAACCCAGACCAGGAGCCTAGGATAAATAGATGGTAACCATTTGTTGTTATGCAATTCATTTGGCATTTCACCACCTGAATTTTCATTAGCAACAAATTTGCTTTAATTGTTTGCTTGCCCAGAATTATCGGTGACACATTTGGCACTGATCAGCCTCTGCAATTCATTGGCCATTTCTGTGGCTGCTTTGCCTCGGGCTTTCATGCTCAGTGCATGGAACCTCTGCACGTCCACATTACTGAGTATATTATATCATATTCACAATCAGCAATTAAAAAAATGAATAAATAATTCATTTGTAATTCAAGTTTTGGGGGAAAAAGGTTAGACTATTAAAGACCAGATTTATTTACACTTCATTTATTCAGTGGGGCTTATTTTTTAATGTTATGATGATACTGAATTACTAGAGAACACAAGACAGTTTCCCACCATGTAGCAGGTGGATCCTAATGAACTTATGTGGAATTCCCTTCAATATTTTCAAGATGTGCACATCTCTCTCTTCATCGGTCCTTTAGTGCACCCCTTCATTTACAAGCACATTGCCTGGAAAGAGATTTTCCATTAGGAGTTTCTTGACTTTCACATCTGTTCGCTGAGATTAAGCCCCCCTGTTCCTTCATATTCTCAGTGTTTTCTGAATCACAAATGGGACATAAAAACCCAGAACGTTACTGTTTGTCCATTCCCTCTTCTCAAGAAGCTTAACTCTGAGGCCCCAGTCTTGCAGACTTCCACACGTGCTGAACTTTTAGCACAGTCAGTGCTTCCTGTTGACATAAGTTTTCCCAGGATTGGGCTTCCTTAATGTCTGCCTATATTTCCCGTTAACATTACTGGGGCTTATGGAAAGGACCCAAGAGCAGAAGAGCCCTCGCTCTACAAAGAGGCTTCCTATGAGATACACAAGGCTTTTGTAACTATTTATCCTGCTTTAATGGTCTGCTATTCATTTTGTTCTGCCACAACACACTGATTTATTAAGTGACCAGCTGGCCACAATGCCCCCTTCAAAGATTTGTTGTTGTTGCTGCTTTTAAACCATTTATCTACATTCAGGGTTTATGTGTTTAATAATTGCACAGCAGCTGGTAATTAAGTTCAGCTAGTTCAAATTGACTTAATTGCACCTAATTCTGTAATGCCCCATAGGTGGAACTAGCCTTAACCTGAAATCCACAGCGACATTGTAGAGATATCCACAAATTCTGTTTCAAACCACAAAACTAGGAACATACCCATGTTTGAAATCAAAGGGCCCCTTCTGTTCCACTAATAATTTTATCTAGTAAATCCTGTAACACAGTGAATTACATATACATATATTTCATGCCAATCCTTGGAATAAGTGAGGGAGTCAGGTGATGGGAAGTCACCTGTGGCAATCAGTGTGGCTGCTCATATAATACTGCTGGACATCAGCTCTTAAAATTAACTCAACAGTGGAACAAGGGTGAGGGTTGTAGTTTATTCCCTTGCCTGCCTCTTTGGCAGGCAGCTCGTGGCTGGTGGTCACCCATTACGTTATTTAGGATTTAAGAAAAAATATGCATGACATTTCTAGGCCATTCACCAGCCATGTACCTATTGCTTGGTTTCATCACAATAAGGATTTTAATGTTAATAGTACCAAAGGCTGCCTATACATGTGCTCAGAGGTGGGAGGGGGTTGTTTTAATTAGAGCCATTTCTGGGCAGTTACTCCAATTAAAATGCCACAGCGCCACATGTATAAAAGCCCCACATTTAAACATGGTTGTGGGAAGCTTTATCTAAAGCTTTAGTTAAAGTGTCCCATGACCATTTTTAAACGTGCAGGGGCTTAATACATGTGACGCTATAGCATTCTTATTACAATGTGTCAGAGCATGAATATAGGCAGCCAAAGTGCATTAGCCCGTCTCACCTACAATTTCTGTTCAACCATTATTTTTTTCTTAAAAACTTAACAGTTAAAAATTTAGGCACAGATCCACACATATTTAGATGCCTAATTTTTATTTAGGATCCTAGTGAGAGTTTGGTGCTAATATTCCTTAGTGGATCTGAGTCTCAGTGTTTCCAAAGCAGGACTACTGATGCTACTCGTCACTATATTTTCCCTTTCCCCTACTCTGTGTCCATCTGGTGTTCTGTTTCCAATACTAAAATGTTTCTGACTAAATTTATTTTGAGTCATGGGGCAAATAAATCAAAGATCTATGTAAAAGCTGAAATCATGAAAGGGCACTAAGTGCATGGAGACAGACTCATACTTATTTACATTTTTGAATGAAAGCTCAGAGTCATGCACATTTCAGCTTCTAAAACCTTGTATATACTATCTTCTGTGCCAGAGCATTTCTCCTTTTAGAAAACTTGCATCCTTGGTGTACTTCAAGACAGAGCTGGACATTTTTCTCCCCTGACTTCCTCCAGTGCTTGCTTTGCTTTCCTTCATGCGGCAGCAGTAGAACTGGTTACTCCTTCACTGTACTCTCTGAAGTAGTCACTGTACTGGCCTCTCAGAACCAGTGGACACTGTTCCAAAGACTTGATTTGCTTCGTTTTGGCATTTCCACAGTTGTCCTTTATATATAATTTCACTTTTAACTTAAAATTATTTTATTTTGCTGGTCACTTCCATATTGCTTCATTCAAAATCCAGAAAACAGTTCATAGCGAGAACAAATAAAATCATAGCTTAAGTGCAAACTAACTTTCCAGTGAACTGCTATGTGCATTTTATCCAGTCCAGTGTCTTCTTTCCAGTTTAAAAGACCCCCTGTTTGGGCCACCCCTTGGAACACCAGCAGGGTTTTTGAGCTATATTAAACTCTCCTCCCTCCATCTTGTCCTCAGTGTTGCCTACTGCATCCCCAAGCAATTTAATCAATGAGGAAAAAGAAATAGAGGGGAAAATTGCATGTTGTTTTTTTTTTTCTTTTCGTATAATCAATAGGTATAAAACATGAAAGTGAGGCCCTGTGGATACAAATCTTGAGTCTTGGCCTCTCTCTTTTGCCTTCAAAAAAAGGATGTTGGAGGTTTACATTTGTTTTGTTAGATTTCTTTCCTGAAAGGATGGTTTTGTGTTTAAAATACTTGTTGGCATGTAGACACACACGGTAATGTCATGCACAGGATCTTTGAGTTAAAGTCTCCATGGTTAGGAAATGGAACAAAACTGTGGGAGTGGCTAAGAAGAAGGGAATGGCCAGATGCAAAGAATCAAATCATCATTGTTGCTGCTGTCATTATTTCTTGGATGGCCACGATGAAGATCTGAATGGTTATGGAAAGCTGGGTTAGCCATTTTCAGTTGCTGGGATAGAAAGTGTTAGAGAAAGAAATTGGATTTTCAATCTCAATTATTATGCTATCACACATGGTATAAAAAATTGTCCTTTTTTTTTCCCTAATGGAAACTGCATTGCGATTTCCAGGAATGCTGAATAGACTCTCATCAGTTCCTGCTGCTAGGAACAG
>NW_005842027.1:1489881-1535327 GCF_000455745.1 Alligator sinensis | reverse complement strand
CCTTCAGCTTCCAAGTTGAATCACTGAGAATTAGCTTGACAGCAGGCAACACTGCCACTGGCCTTTACTGGTATTCTCTGGCTTGTCTGACCTTCTGACCCTCTGGGTCTGTGGAAAGCGAGAAATGCCAGATTTTGTCCTCCTTTCGTTCTCTTTCTTTCTTTCCTTCTGGGTTCCCAACCCAATCGGCAGATGACTTAAAGGTATTCCTTCCACTTGGAAATATCAAAGTGAGTGAACTGGCAAGAAGAGGAAGCTCACAGGAAAAAGGAAGGGAGAGAGAGAGAGAGAAAGAAAGAGAGGCTGCTAAAAAGGGGTTGCCTCTCCACTTCTGTAATACTGTTGTTACTACACCACTGTGTTTCGGTGTCTGTAGGGTGGTGGGGGCAGCACAGTGCCAGGCTTCAGGGAGAACTCAGAGAGGTATTCAGGGTTCTCTGCCACGATGGGCCGGATCCGTCCATTTTGTTTGTAAAAGTATTTTGTGCTGTACTCCTGCAGGTAGTCCGGGTGCTGGAGGGTGCTTCGTGGTGGCAGGCTGTGATTCCAGTAATCCGGGTTGTCAAAGGCCTTCTTGGATTTCTCCGGCAAAGGAAGCCCATTGTTCTTCAGGTACTCGGCATTTTCCAAAGTGTTAGCAAAGGTGTTGAGGTACAATGGCTCATTCACATATTCATCCTCTGCTTTGGATTGCCCATTTGGAGCATTGTGATACTCTGGGTTGTCCAGAGCTTGGAGATCACCGTTCTTCCGGCGGGAGACAAATGGATTCTCCTCTACTGGGTTCAAATAATCTAAAAAAGACAAAATGCATGTCAACATATGGAGAAAGCAGCCCAGTAACCAGCCCTTTCAGCTAGGAGCTTGTTTTAACATTGATGTCAGACCTAATCAGGGGTGATGCATAGGGGGTGCATATGGATGTACTTGCACCCCCTGTGTGTGGCGGTGCAATTGGTGCAAAAAGCCACTGCCGACAGTGCTGGTGGCATCTGCGGGAGCTCCCTGCTCACTGCCTCCGGGCTCCTGCCACTGCCGTCACATTCCTGCCGGTGCAGCCATGCCCCCCAGCCGCCGGGGGCACGTGCTGTTCATGGACCTAATGGTAACAGCACACTTATCCATGTTGCTATTATTCATTTATATCATGGTTCCTAGATATCAGGGCCAAAATTGGGTTAGATGCTGTACAAAATCATTGTGAGAGATAGCTCTTGCCCCTAAAAGCTTACAATCTAAACAGAAAAGGCACCCAAATGGTAGAAAAGGGTACCATTCCCATTTTAGAGATGAGGACCTGAAGCACAGAGAACCCAATGGACTTGTCCAAGATCACCAAGAATGTGAGGCAGAGATGGGAACTAAACTCAGATCTCCTTGAGTCTCACATGAGTGCCTTATCAAGGATGCCCCTTCCCCCCAAGTACAGTATGGAGTATGGTCTAGTGATCATAGAAGTGGAATAAGAGTATCGTGATCTATCCCCCTCTCTGCCACTGATTCTTTATGTGACCTTGGACTAGTCATTTTTACATCTCTACCTCATCACATTTTCCCTATCCAGAAACTGGTATTTAAGCCTCTGGTCTTATTATCTATCACTTAAGTCACCTTTGTATTATAAACAATTCCAAAGCCTAACCTTTACAACTGTTCTCTTAAAAATGCAGCTTGCTGGCTGATTAACCAGCTGCCCTTACTCAATGATACAAAGCTAGATATTCTACTAGTTATTCTAATTAGCATTGAGAGGGACCCTGAGCTATTACTAAGCCAAGATTAGGACGGTGAGATCCATAACAAATATCCAGACTCTGAAGTACGCCTTTCACATATCTGGTGTGATCTTCATCACTGCTTGAAGGCACTCAGCACCCATAGGGAAAAGGAGAGGAAGGGTTTTCTTCACAACACCACAAGAGAGGCCCATCAGAAAAAAAAATAAATAAATATGAAGACAGGGCATGTGCAGGAGGCTCTGCACACCACTCTTGGGGTCAGCAAGGACTCTGCTGAGGTGGGAGCCTATTACACTAAAGTCACGGATAGATGCATGCATGAACTGATATGCCAGGTCCCTTCCTCAACTCTTCCTTCCTCGCCCTCAGGAAGTAACAATTATTAATTTCCAGTCAGTGAATTTACCCAAGAAGTGAAGTTATGATTAATCCTTCACCTAAGTCAAAGCATTTAAATGGATCCCTGAAACCCCAGACTTAGTGTTTTGCCAAGCAGATATGAACTTAAGCGGGTGCTTCAAAATTAAACACGAGTAAATTCTCTGCCGAACCTGGCTCCAGGTGACTACGGGCGTTGTTACATGTGTTCCAGGAGTTGGGGGGGAGGTGCTTTAATTAAAATGGCCAAAGAGTCTCGTGTATCAGCATCCCCACACTTCAAAATAGTGGCAGGGTGCTTTATCTAAAGCTCATTGAACAAGCTTTAGTTAAAGCACCCCCACTGCCATTTGAAGCATGGGGACACTGATACACAAGATGCGGACATTGGCTGAAGTGCAGTAATTTCCATGCTCCAGAAGACTCTGTTAAATGAGCCTGCTTTGACATGCTGTAATTACAGCGCATCAGAGCAGCCTCCCAGCTCATGTATGGGCACCCATAGGCTCCATGCATCTTTTCTCCTTCCTTTGGGCACCTGTGTAGGGCTAGTCACAATCTATGTATAGTACACAAGGTAGGGTAAGGTGGCACCTTAGAGACTAATGTGGGTAACCACCTCTACATGCTGAAGTGGAATTCAAGAGCTCTTTAAAAGAACCAGCATTATAACACACCATTCTAAAGGGCTGAAAGCTACAGACACCTCATCTTAAATTAAAATGTTTGTGTAATTGTTTCTTTTAAGTGTGATACAGGGAAATAGGTGAAGTGTGGCCCCCTGATACAGCTAGAGTTGGCATAGATTTGGGCACATGTTTCTCTGCAGTGAAATGTCCTTATGTATGCTGTCACAACCCAAAGGTGTGATTTTTGTTTTGTGTGTGCTTTGGCACCACTGAGTTATGTTCCCGCTAAATTACAGCTTCTTTGCACAGTGGAGTTTTCTGCTGCAGAGGAAAACCCCAGTGTAAAAGAATTCCCGCCAATTTGACTTGCTAGCCGTATAAAAAGCTTGAGTGGTTTCCGCCCAAGTTGGAGAACTTGGAGGCTTGAGTGGTTTCCGCCCAAGTTGGAGGACTCCACGAACACCAGGAGGAGGAGACTTCACGCTTTGTGAAGATCTCTAAGCACTGCGGAGCCTATCGGACCCAGCGCATTTCAAGCAGGCAACAGGGGTCTGATCAGCCTCTAGCCTCTCCCCGTCACCGAGCGCGAACCTCGACGTATCCCTCTCCCTGCACGCAAAAGGATCCACGGAGCCTCAACAACTCCGTGGGAGTGATCCGAATATTGTCTGAGTCCTCAAATGAGGATTTAAGCGGAGCTGTGCCTGGGAAACTGTCCAGCCTACACCGCAACCATCTTCGGTGTAAGTAAACAATCTTGAATCAACCATTACGCGTCCGTGCCTAATTCCAGCATGTCGCCTGTTCTCTCCGACCCAGCGTGCCCGGGCTGCTGGCCACAGCCCGCGCGGCGCAAAAAAGGGCCAGGACCGCTCCCGGCCCGCACATATGCATCATCTATTGTGCGTTCAGAACTGAGCTTCTCCTGGGCATAAAATGCCAAGTTTGTGAAATGGTTGAAAGACTCATTGAAGATGACATCACAAGACACACTAGAAATTACAGCCAGTTGAAAAAGGGTATTTTCCATGAAAAATTCAGAAGTGGTTTTTGTTTCCATTAAAATTTTCTAATGCATTTTTCTTTTCTTTCTTTTTTATTAAACTGAAACACAGAGAACCTGAAACCCAACATTTTAGTATTTGCTTTTCATGAGGGGAAAAACAAACAAACCAGCCACATCACTTTTTTCACATTAAAACTGATGGTTTAGTCAAAAAGTCATTTTTGGTCAAAAAATATTTCAGCAAAAGTATTAAGATAAGGTCCTTCTAGAGTCTTTTACTGCTAAATGCTAAATCTTTACCTGTTTTGGGCTTGTCACGCATTGGAGTCATGTATCCATCTTCATCTAACTCACTCCGTGGACCCCGCTCAGGTACAAATACTGTTGGGTCAGCGCTATACCTCTGAGTGCTGCTGTCCTCTTGTGCAAGGGTAGCCACCTGCTTCCGCAGTGTGCCATTACAGCAAGTGTCATCAAAGATCTCTGCTGCAGCTCCTTGGATAACTGGGGCCTCTGGTACTATGCAGCCAGTGGGTCTGTATGGCAGAGGCACTCCCTGTTCAGCAGTGAAGCCGCCATCTCTATACAAAAACTGGTTCTGTTAGAAATAAAAGGGATTGAGAGAGAATAAAGTAACTGACTGAACAGAGAGACTCTTTTGGTTTCACATCATTTTTTACTCAGTGCTGCATTTTATTAAATGCTTGAACCCTTCTTTAGACTGAAGATCACGGCCATTGCTGTAGCTGCATCAGTGCACTCTGGCATAAACTGAAACAAAGATGTTACTTGCATAGGTGGTGCTTACCTCAGTTTCAATCAGGATGAAACTACATCAGTACAGTTAATGGTGTTGCCCATTAACACTGCTGCAGCTATACAAATGGCTGGCTACAGATCCTGAAAGTCAGGCAAGTCACCAGTCTAGACAGGCCTAAGAGTCATATACGCAGTAAATGGAACCAACTGATATAGTTTTCTTTCTCTGCTGGGCTGGCAAGAACAAATTCTTCTTTTTCTTCGAACAACAAACTTTAAACATGACCTGATGGAAAACTTCCTCAAGAAAGGACAGAGAACACTGTCACCCCTAAACTCTTATTTATTCCAATTGGACAAAGTTTTGATGTGAATTTGTAGCAATAGTCAAAACCACGCAGTCACGTAAACTCTATGCTATTATGATGAGAGCTGAAATTTAGCTTGCATTTCCATTGGTGTCTCAACTCATTGCTTTCCCTCAGCCTATCATTTTGCTTGTCAATAAGAGTGTTCATGTAAATCTCATTATCATGACCTACAAGAAGAAAGGAAAAGTGGGCAGAAATGTCCAAGCTCTTTACCTACATCTTTGTGAAATATTATCGGATATTCTGGATCTACAGTACCATGGAACTCTAGATGTTTTGATGAATCAAGACTAGGTTTCAACAGACATGTGTGTTTGGTTAGGGTCTATATATTTTGAATCACTGTTGGCTTTGGATAAATTGGGCAATTTATGAAGAAAACAAGGAAGGGAACAATCGGTTTAGAGAGACAAAAAAACCCTAAAGGATGAAGGTTGATTGTGAAATACTTACTCCTGACATAGGGGTGTACGCAGGAGGAGGGCTGTGTCCAATTTCACTCTAATAGGAAAGAAAAATGGAATGATGGATATAATAAGAGGTCACATGAAAGAAAATAAGTCACATGAGCTGTATGAACCAATGGGGAAAAACATGCACAACAGTGAGAGGCCAGATCTGGCCATTCCTGCCCAGGTAACACTCCCCTTGAAGTCAACAGGCCTTTGGATTCAGTGGGAGTATTGCCCGAAGCAGGACCACAGGATTTGTCACTGGCTCGTTAAGAACAAGTGCTACATTGGCTGATAGATGCCTGTTTTGCAAATGTCTTTGGTTTAAGTTTTGAAGAGACCGATTCTATAGAGACACTGATGTACATGTGGAAGGTAGGCTTATCTCATAAAGAATGTAGAGCAGGGAAAGATGCTGCTATTTTCAGTCAGCCCAAAGTACACTACAATGTTTCCTTTTCCACATATCAAATAGCATGAACAGGATAAAGACAGGGGAATCTACAACCCAGGATGAAGGATCTTGCACCAAGCCTTCACATACTACAGCTGCTTAAAACTGAAAGGGGGGAGGAGTGGGAATATGAAAACAATGGGGAGGGAGCCATTTTCATTTTAATTTGAAGTTTTCTGCAAATATTTTGATTTAAAAAATGAGTATGTTACAGGAAACTTTTCATTTTGTTTTGGTAAGAAAAATAAAACCCTATTTCTGCTTACTTCTAAAAAACTTTGCCCATTTTTCCACTGGAAAAAAGAGGGGAAGGGAAAGACACAGAAATGTGAGACAAAGTAGGAAAAAAACCTTTCTATCAAAAGAATTCAGCCAGCCCTAACACACACCGGTATCAAATAAATTGCATTTTTTCCCCATACCCCACTCAATATCTGTCTCAGAAAAATACAAGCATGTTAAGAGAGGTGCCTCACCAAAAAGATAAAAAATATATACACAGTACAATGAGGTTGAGGGGCATTTTTGCCAACCTCATATAATTACTACTTATAAACATTTTACCACAAGGTATTAAAGGCAGACGTGGCTGTGCTGCTTATCTTTCAGATTGTCTAACACTTCATTTTATGACACCCTGTTTTCAGTCGCTTATAAGTTTGCCAAATTTTAACAATTCAGACTGAAATTTTCCATGCTGGATGCCTGCTTCAGGCAGATTTTATTTTCAAAGACCCAGCTATAACAGTTCAGATGTTCCTGGAAATAAGACTGGGGGAAAGATGATGCTGTACTTATGTTAAAAAAAATGTTGAGCAAATGATCACATGCAGAGTTGAAAGAGAGATGTAAAATTTGGCAGAGGGAGTTCTCCTAGAAGCAGAAGTATACCTATTGCCATCCCTGTGAAAATCCACCTGATTTGGCCAAAATACAAGTTACTGAAATATTTCAGTTTATGCATCACACATGCTCCTTGGAGATGTTTTAGAATTTGACAACTAAATTCTCTTAAGTTTCCATCTGCACTAAGCATGTTCCAGCTCAGGAATGTAATATCTGAGCATGACTTTTTCAATAAATGCTTTTTCTGGAAGCTCAAGTGGTAGAGGTGAATCTAGGGATTGAAGGATTGCAAATCTAAACATTCCAAAGTACTAACATTGCCCATGCAACTTTAATTTGGTCCTCTTGTGCCAATATGTTATGAACATCTTTAATATCAAGATCACATACTATTGTTTCAGAAACATCTGAATCTCCCCAGAGAAAGAGATGATCCAGAAAGGGATAGGTGTAACTCTACACTCTACAGGGCAACAGGTGGCACAGGATCATTAGTAGTTTTATTAAAATCCAGAGGCTGAAGCAAGACAGGAGGAGAGAGTGAAGGATAAAATGCCTTGTCTGCAAAACTGAAATAAGCATTGATATGAAGGTGAGGTAATGATATGTGGGACCCATGGAGCAAAAGGAGGAGTGAGGAGATAGCACTGACAGGTACCATATTTGCTCAAATATAAGATGACCCTGACTATAAGATGGACCCCCAATGATTAGATTCTATATATAGAAAACTTATACATTTGTTATAAGTTTCCAGGTATAGAATTTAATTTTAGGAGATTTGCCTTGAATTTGTCCCCCTCCCACTGCTACAGCAGGGAAAATAAATCTGGGGGGGAGGGTCAAGTAGTCCCCTGGCCCTCTGCCCCCCAAATTCTTCCTCCTGCAGCCCCTCCCCCCACTGTCAGACCCTGCTCTCCCTGAGCACATAAAAAAAAGAAGGAAATTTGAAAATATGGACTTTGTATTGTGGGTACCTATATCTTTAGCTCTTCAGAATTGATGCATTTACCTTTTTGGAAACTGTTGCAAGTTTTAGCACAGGTAATTCATGAATACATTTTTAACCAGCATTTTGGCACATAAAAGGCTCATGCGTTACCATATAGTTCATTGGGCCCTAGAAGCGTCAACCCTGTTTCAAACCATGGCGGCCCCATAGCTCAGCACTGCTCAGTATGTGGGTATATACTCCAGATACCTCCCACAAAGGACTCACCTGCTAATTAGCCCCCCTGCCACTCGTGGCTGGAATGGGTGTTCTTGCCATGAGTCCTGGGATGCTCCAAAATTTTATATGTGGGTGATGTGCAAGGCAGCCTTGTCTGGCTCCACCTCATGGAGGTCGGGGCCACACTAATCATATGCGACAGGCTGAGAGAGGGGGAAACAGAGGGATTCTGGATGAACTGTTTGGATCTCCTTTTGGTGATGTTTGCCAGACATTTAAGATGGGTGAAAACAGGAATAATTGGAAATGGGAAAAGCACAGCTCTGCTGCAGGGGTGAAGAGGAAGTCAAAATGTATTCAATGTATGAAAAAGAGTCAGTGTGGAGGGGGACTGAGTGCAATGGGCATTATCATGTATTTTATTTGGATGGGCTGTACTAACCTATTCTTGTGGTAGGTTTTCATCAACATCTTAGTGTTTTGGCTCAGATCAAGTGTAGGAGACATCTGAATCTTAATACCTCTGAGCTTGGGCCTGCATGTAGGATGTCTGCCAATGGATTTGGGAGTAGCTGAAGTCCCAGGGTAAGTCTGGGATGGAGGATGCTCACTGGTTGTAGCACCATACATGGCATTTAGAACAATTGAGTTCTGCCTGCTTAATTGATATGTTGGGGTTTTTTTGAATGATGGAGTTCTGCTCAGTTATTATGATTTGGAACTGATTTGGCTAATTTGACCTGGAACATGAAATACATTATTTAAAAAAAAAAAAAAAAAACTGGTCTTTTGGTTGAGATTAAATGTAGCAATTTTGAGACTAAAGGGAGGGTGTCAGAGCTGGCTCTGGTTCTTGTGATACCAACTTGGTATTGCAGTACCTCAGGCCTCGTGCCACTTCCCTGTGGAGGGAACACATACCTGTTTTTTTTAAGGGCAAAAAAAATTTCCCATCAGCATGTCTGCCAAATTTTAGACATATGTTTTAGAGACATGCTCAGTGCTGGTTGCATTTAATCAAATTTATAGTTGGTTTCTATTACTGCGCACATGGTGCTTTTGGCAGCAGTTTAATGATAGACAATGTATTTAATGAAGTTTCCTTGTATGTAAATGTAAGACGAGGGGCTTTCTATCCCAAGCTGATTGGGGGGGTGGGAGGGGGTTTGGCACATCATCTTATATTTGAGTAGATACAGTATGTCTGTCTAGAATCTGCTTCAGGAAATAAGACTAAAACTGAGAAGACTGGGATAGGAATCTCTTTTCTGGGAGTCAGAAAACTACATCAAGGACAACATACCTGTTGGTGGCATTTGCTATAGTTTTCTTAGCCTTCCTAGGTATTTTCAGTGTACATATATTTGATGTATATATATCTAAACAATTAAACTGCACCTAAAAGGTGCAGCTGCTGCCTGCTTAAACGGCTGTAGCTCAACCCTCAAAAACAAGTTCTAAATGAACTCAATTGACCAATTAATCTCACATGAAAATATTCAGTGGCAGCTAAGGTCAAAATTTGGTCCCATGGGGTGGTTGAGGCCTCTGAGACTTGAAGTAGTCTCAAAGACAAGAATAAAATGGGAGAACACAAACACTATGATCACTCTAGGGATAAAAAAAAGAAAGCTGAAGGTGGCAGGAAGAAGGTATTACTGGGCACACCTACACGTTCATTAATGCACTGTAGTTACAGCACATTTAAGTTTATTCCCTGTAATAACAGGTACTAACTCAATGTGCAGTAGCACCAATACATGCCTTTTAAGTGATGCTAAAGTGCAGTAGATCTACTGTGCAATAGTGTATTAGCATGACTTCTGCCATGATGCATTAATGAGCAGTAGAATTCGTCTACTGTGCATTTAGCGTCTCATGTAGATGTACCCACTGAGTCTGAACATGCTTAAATGTAGATTAAAAGTAGCTTTGGAAACAGAGTGGTAGTTTCTGAACCAGCTCTGGTGCTGCCAGATGTAGAAACAAGAATGACACAAACTACAAAGACAGTCAAAGGCAGCATGGCCAAGAACATAGTGTGATCAGCAAGTGAACCCTTCAGCCTTCTCCCAGCATGATTAAAACTTTTCTCTTTGACAGCCTTATTTGCAGAAGCAGTGGGGAGCAGAACCTACACAGCCAAGGCAGCTACTACACTTCAAAAATCTTCTACAGGGCTAAGTCAACTCTTCCATAATGTTTAATGGTGTCCATTAGGAAGGCCAATTTGAAGAACAGTTTCAAGACTCTGGTAAGTTTTGCTAGGGATACTGAAAATTCTGGAAGACACCACTGTCCAAGCAGGGTGCATACTGAATATATTGTGGCCATGGGGGTAGTAAGAGATACATTTATCTGTATCAGTTCATGATGAATGGCAGCTAAGAGAGATTCATAGAGAGACAAGAAAGCTACAGGTTTTAGAGTTGCCTTACTACATCCATCCCCACCACAAGAAAATTGTTTCTAAGGAATAATAATAGTAACAACAGCAGCAGCAACATCAACAATAATAATAAAACCCTAACACAGAGCTTTCCAAACTGTGTGCCGTGACACATTAGTGTGTTGGCAGCAGTGTGTAGGTGTCACGCGAAATGCAGAAAATTTTGCGGAAGGGCACCGCGGAGCTCCCTTACTCGCGTCTGCTTCCCTTGGCCCCTGCCCCGGAACTGAATTACTGTGTCGTGAAATGATGCACGTCTAAAAAGTGTGTCACCAACATGAAAAGTTTGGAAAGCTCTGCCCTAACAGATGCTTTATAAGAGTTTACCTTGGAAGTGGAATAACTCCAAAACCTGCTTCATGCAATCTTCTTAAAGCTCACTTCAGCAGATGATTTGGGGCAATACAGAATGTCCTCTTACACAGGGAAGATGTTAGAACCAGAAGTGAAGATTGGCCCCAGAGCTCTAAACACTACTTGCTTGAAAGCTGGTAAGGACAGACTACAACTTAGAGGGAGATGGATGAAGGAAAGGGAACAGTCCTTTCCAAATTGCCAGATACTGCTCAGAACTCCTATAACTAGCTACTGCTGCCCCAGCTAACATCTGGGAGCACACAGAAAGAAGGGGGAGACATCTCCATGGCCTCTCTTTTGACCTTGGGAATACCTCTGATAAAAGAAACTCACTCACTCACTCACTCACTCCTAATTGGGTGGCACTAGAGATGGACAATAAGGCAGGGTAGGCAGCTTCAGAAGCAGTCCCAATGACCAAAAAAAGTGATCTGGGGTCTATGACCCAGGGGTACATTCAGTCTCTTTATCTCAGGAGAATCCTGGGGCATACACTCATAGCTGTTACAACACCCAGGGCTGCCTCCTGGGCCTAACTGCCTATTCCAGGTGCTCCTATGTGGAAGAAAGTAGATGGAGCTTATTTTGTTACCAGAGGTCTCAGGTTAGGGATGGAGGCTATACTGATATGCCCAGGATGCACCTGAAAGGTCCTTTGCCCTTCCCACATGCCTACTTGAGAAGCAAGAACAATCCCAGACTACAAAAAGATAGGACATAAGAAAGTACTGAAGGGAGAAAGCAGCGGCAAGTGGTTAGAACAGAGACTTCAGGCAAACAGATCAGATCCAGAGCGCAATTCAGAATGGGAGTTCAGCGATCTAAGTGAGACACCCTACAGAAGTTGCAGCATGTCTCTGGAACCTGCGGTATCTCTCACTGGAGATTTTCAAAAAGAGACTGGATAGGCGCACATCTGGGAGGATTAAGGAATAGCAAATCTTATACCTGTGCAGAGGGTTAGACCCTTGAGGGTCCTTCCAACTCTAATTCTCTCTTAAAGAGCAGGGATCCTAAACCAAGATTAGGAGTTTTCTAGGAGTCTCAAAGTCTCCTTCTTGTTTTCATCTGTCCTGTGATCATCTCATCTTCCTTACACTGCCTGAAGCATGAGGAAGAAGGCCTCTAGCCTGCACTTCGGCAAAAAAGAACTGAACCATCAAGGGTCTTGCTGTCCTCTAGAAGTAAGAAAGCTTTCTGCTTCCTCACTCTTTTGTAAATGAAATTACCCAGATTAAATGGAATCATATCTGTAAAACAAAGAGAGAGTACAAGCAACCATACACCTTTTTATTTTCATTTGCTCTAGGATGTCCAGAGATTACCCACCACGGATTTGCTTTGCTTCATTAACTGTGAATTGTGCAGCCATCTCTATGGATAAAAAATAAAAGCTCTATACTATATTCATATTTTTTGGCTACTATTCTTTTCAATTAAATATTCTTTGCATGACCATAACGAAATAACTAGCCCTCTTCGAATAATCCTATTCTAAAACATCAGGAAAGAGGGACTAACATTAATGCACTTACTGCTGCTTATGCATATAAGATCTCTGGTCCATGACCTGCCAGTTCCACATCAGGACATCTTGCCAACTAACATCACAGTAATGATGTTTTCTTCATGCAATTCCTTTATTTCATCATTAAAGACTAACCATAGGATTCTCACCACAGAATGCTAAACATGGCTCTTTTTGCATCTATTGTTGTCTAAGCAGTTTTGTTTTTTTAATTCATTTTATTTTCTTGCCAGGATGAAGATTCCACAGTCATTGTTCGAAAAAAGGAGGCAAGGAAAACAGCTGCAGTGCCAATTAGTGGGGCTGAAAATGTGATATAATTGTTGTTTAAATGTCCTTAAATTGCCTGCTAATTACAATGTGCCGTCATAATTTTGTAGACTTCCAAAATAACTTCTTGTATTTAAGAACCAAGCCAACCATTTTTTTATTATGCATTTCTGCTTGGCCAGCAAACGATAGGTCTTTGAGGATAGGAAATATTTTTGTATTTAAAAGGTGAAATTGAAATAGCTTAAATTATAAATCTGCATCAAAATACTTTGTCAGTCAGCAATATAATTTAGAAGTGTTTGTTCCTGCATCTTGAATACTGAGTCTTGAAAGAGAAGTTTTAGCATAAGTAGGGCTTGAATGATAGGAAAAGAAGGAAACACTATAGTTTACTTTGCTGCCTTAGAATTTAGTTTTTAAACAGTGATGAGTGATTCTGGATTTCACATTGTCCGGGTGGTCAATCTGTGATGAATTCCAGAGAGACAGGTGCTCAGCACTCCCTGAACATCAATAATCGGGCACCTTTGAAAATGTAGGATGGATCTCTATTTTTGTGCATGCGTGCTATACACACATCCACCTACATTTAACCTCTAAGCATAGCCTATAGGGAAGCCAGCCTTTTCAACATCCTGTCAGCATCCCTAACAAGAGAGGTGTGAGATTCAATTCTTTTGCCTATGTGAACATATATTAAAAAAAAACAAAGCACAATGAGCACGAAATATGAACAAGCAAAATGTCCCCATAGCTTTTCCAAGGGGCCTCTGGTATCAAATGCCAGTGACATAACAGTTATTATAACCTCTAACATCCGTGGAAATGAGCCTTAATAAAACAAAGGTAAATAACACCTTTGTGAATATTGTTTTATGTCATTGCTTTCTATCTGCTAATTTTATTTTCCAATTCCTTGCCTCTGAAGCCTTGCTAGGTAAATAGCTCCTCTCTTTATAGCACTGATATATTATATGGGTGAATCCATGCTAAAGTGTAGTGAAATCAAAGCTAAACTAGCAATTCCACATCAGGGCTTGACGTTCTATTTACACAGTTGTGTGGCTACGCGTCTTCCTTGTCTCTTTTCATTTTGCTCTATCAGCATGCCTGGGAGATGGGCTCTTGCTGATATTATTATTCTGAGCTGTGTTTCTGAAACTGCATTTTCATTAGTCCCTTCTATACAGAAACTGATCTCCTGCAGCCCCATTTGGACCATGAATATAATACGGTGCCTTCCTCACAGCAGGAAATGCTGAAGATCAGTGAATGTGACACTAGCCCCTGGGACTCTTGGTATGCTCACCACCATGTACACACCTGCTTCATCCCTGGGCATGGTCCAGCATTCCCACGCCCTGCTCTTTTGCATAGCAGCTCCAGTGCTCCAGGAATGCTGCTGGAAGGCTGCTGTTCATTGTTGTAATGCAAGAAATACAGAAACATTAGATAAGGAAGGGGGTCGCATAATTGATATAACTTCTCATTATAAATCATCCCCAAATAGCTGCTAAATTCACATGATCAAGGCTTTTTTCTTACTAAACACATGGCAATGCCAACTTGAAGCTCAGCAGCACCTAACTGCAAGTAGCTTCACCACAAAATGAACTAGGGAGCAAAGTGCTGGCCAGCAGGAGCCTGGGTAGTCAAGCTGGATCTTTATACATGGTTTTCAACTGCTTCACTGCTGGGCCTTTATCTAGAACCCAGGCTGGCACATGGCACATCAATAACCAAATCAAAACTATCAAACATTTGTCTTTTCTCCTCAAGTCTATTTGAAAAAAGCTTGCAAGTTTTTTCCATCTAAACACATCTTCCCCCTCCCTGCCCAAGTGTTTTGTTAAAATCAGAAATGAAACTCTGCTTATTTTTATCATTATACCCTAAAAATTATTTTTATCTATCTTATGCCTTTTAAAACATTTTGAAACAAAAAAAAATCAAAGCGTTTCCTCTCAACTTTCCCACTTCCTTTCTCTAAGTTTTTCAACTGAAAATATCATCTGACTTTGATCCCACGTAGTTTCAAAAACAACATTTTTCACCCAGATTTAGATAAGATTGGAAGACAAAGTCCCATTCAAGTCTCTGGCAGCGCATCCTCAGCAAAGAATAACATAGCTGTAAGTGAGGCAGGGCTCTTAGCTTAAGGCTCTTATGAGGTAGGGATGATTCTGTAGCAGAATAACTTACAGGTGGAGTAAGTCAAATATTTTGTGCTGATTAAATGTTTTTGGACAAAAAATTGATTTTTTTTAAAACTGTGGAATAAACTCCCTCCAGAGGTGGTACGATTATCTACCCGGACATCTTCAAGAAGAGATTGGCTGGTCACCTCACTGCAGTCACCTGACCCCAATTGTCTTTCCTGCCTAGTGCAGAGGGGCTGGACCCAATGATCTTGTGAGGTCCCTTCCAGTGCCTTACATCTATGAATCTATGAAAATATGCATGATAATACTCTCTTTCAACACAACAATAGAAAACAAAAACATGTACTTTACAACTTTCATCATTTGTTCCATTTATGTTAAAATAACAGTTTCTGTTATTTTTTCCATAGAAAAAAACAATATATTTTCACCAGAAAAATAATAAGCTTTCTTTGTATAAGCTCTGGGTAGGGTCATGGGTGGATCCAGAAGAAGAGTGAGTCAGGTGTCATCACACCTCCTTCAGCTGTGTAGCCCATGTGCAATGAGCTCTCTGAGCTCCTGGCTGCTCAGTGCAGGCTGCTGCTAGACCTCCGCCTGCACAGGGAGCTCTCTGACCTCATCACCTGGCTGATGTGGGCTCTTGGCAGAGCCATTGTTTTCATGTGGCTTGGGAGCTCAGGGGATGAACATTGCCACTGTTTTGCCCCATCATCCCTGGCCCCATGCTGAATTTGGGAGCAGGGGGGGAAAATGGCAAATAGCAGTAGTGCTCATGCCTGGGCTCCAGTGACAGTGGCTTTGGCAAGAACGCCCACTAACCAGAAGAAGAGCTCAGAGAGCTCTCTGCACAGGTAAAGCTCCAGCAGGAGCCCCACATTGACCAGCTGGAAGCTCAGAGAGCTCATTGCACATGTGAAGCATAGCAGAAAGGTAAGTGCAAATGCTCCACTGCACCCCCCACCCCCTGCATCCACCCCAGTGGAGGGTTAGTCAGGAAGAACACCAACCAAGTTTAGCTGTAACCAAGGTCTAGTGTTCATCCTTGTAAAACTGGGGAAAGGAGCTCAAAGTTTGTTTCTAGTATTTATGCCTTACGCAGGTATGCACATATAGCCATATACCCATCTCCACACCATGCCTGTGCTAACATGATAGTCCTTTCCTATGTACTTGGAATGGTTATTTTTGCCTGAACAAAGCGAGTGTGAAGTAGGAGTAAAATAATCCCATGCCCAAATGGCAATGTTGCCTTCTAACTCTGGCTACACAAGTTGTAAGGCAATGCATTGCTCGTAATATCTTCCACATGGCCACTGCTTGGACCCTGCCTACAGTCCTTTGTGCACTTTCATGGCAGGGCTGCTTGTACTTAAGAATAACTAAGCCACAGAAACTGTTTACCTGATAGGAACTGAGTCAGTATGTAGCCTTAAGTCACCGAACTGCAGCCTCCTAACTTACAAGGCTGTGCAGCTGTTGCTGTAAGCACAAAGACTTCAAAAGTCCACCTGGAATAAGGACAGCTGGTTTATGTGAGTGCATCTGAATAATGTGCTCTGGATACTCTAGTGGTGCTGCAGGCAGAACAAACAACACATTGCTGTCCCATCAGCCCAGAGCAAACACCAGTTACATTTCAAAGGAACAGCCTGGTATTTACAACTGATCCAACCTGAAATCAAATTCAAATTGGAAACAGCACCCCAGGAGAACATCTCTCTCTTCCCAAGGGTTTTGCTGATTTCTTGTGACCACAGCTTACTCTGCCTTGCTTTATGGAACCTACACGTCTGCCTGAACCTAAATCAAAAGGAGTCTGTACCACATAGGTTTATATATATATGGAAAGAGAAAGAGAGAGAGAGAGAGAAATGAATGAATCAATATATAGTGAAAACTAGAAGACTTTTGTGGATTCAGCTGCAAGCTTTGAAATACTTTGATTCCCTGCAGCCATCCCAGTAGGGTCAAATCAAGTCACCAGTCCTTCCAAGGTAGATAAACTTTGTTATACAAAGCTTAGTGTCTGGGTCAAAGAAGACATTGAAAATTAAGGGTCTGTCTGTTCTGAAGGGATATTAAAAGTTCCAGGGACCGTTTTCTGAGTGGATGGATTTTCTTTTGTTGTTAGACAGTCTGTAACAGGCCAAAGGAGCTGGAAATGTGCTTGATATAAGCCAGCTGTGGATTTCCCCACTGTCGAGGAGATGTGGTCTGGCTGGTAGAAAGGTGTCTGAGGTCAGAGCGCTTTGCACTCTGGCAGTTCTTGATACATTCTCTGGCTCCTGGAATGCAGCGGTCCCTAAGGCTGCTCTAACTTACTTTGGAGCTAACAGCAGACATCACTGACTATCTGCACTATTGGCATGAACATGATATGGCATATAGAATTCTCAAAGGACAGTCTTGCCCCTCGAAAGCTTTCCTCTCTACAGAACAACTTCTCACCAGCTCTAATATTAATTGTCCTCCCTCCCTACCTTAGAAAAGTCAAGAACAGGTGAGGTATGAAGTGTGTACCAAATCTGATTTTATGGGTACGGAGTGTATATGTGTGGGCATGTGCAAAACGCGTATGCGGGCAATGTATGTGCAGACAAATTATGGACTATTCTAGCACATTAAGCAAGTTTGTAACACCCCAAAAGCAATGACTACATTTGTAAAACGAAAGAGAACATCAGGCCAAATCTTCATCCATTCCTAATGTGGCCTTCACCATGGGACCCCAGGTCACTACAGCAAGGCAGCATTCTATTCATTAATTTAGTGCTTGTGAAAAGCCCCTGAGTAATTGTTCCTGGGGAATGAAACCCTTTCTTTTTAAGCACAAAGCATGTAAGGCACAAGTAATGATTTCTCTAACTTCCCTGCGCTCACCTGTTTTTCTCCCAAATATGTCTCTGTCCTTATCATTTCATCTTTGGCACTTTTCCTAGGACTGCCAACAGCAGTGCCCAGTTAGTGCCAACAGCTATGACAAAAATCTGTGAGCTAGCAATTGGCTTGAGGCTAACAACTGATATCTAGCACATCAAGCCATTTCTTTACAAACAGATAAATAAGAAAAGTGATGGACATATTACTCAGACAGTTCTGCAGAGCTACTAGTGTGTGTATGAGCACGTCTTGTCAGCTATTTCAGCACAGAAACCAAAATATGCTTCACCTGATTTCGTGCTCTGAGACATTTGATTTTTCCTGGAGACAGCAATATAGACAATTAATAATATGAAAGGAATAATGCATATAAATATAAATTCAGTGAAATACAGATAGCTAAAGGGTCCACTAAGTAGTTCTAGCAATTTATGGTGTCCCTAGCCTAATAGGCTGTTTTGATTTGGCAGTAAAACTCCATAGGGACAGATGAATCTTTATTGAGCCCCAGTTTCTTTTCAGTGAACAGATACACACCGTTTTAAAACATAACAGCCTAAGAGATGCCATAGAGTCAGGCTACAGGTTGCTTTAGTCCGGTCTGCTGCACCCCACAGTGTCATGGAACAGATTCTTAGGAAAAGTATATTTATGTAGGGCCTATCCAGACTAATCTGTCCCCATTCCCTCTTCCCTTAAAACTGTCAGCTATTAGAGGCCCAGGAAATCCTCTTTTGGAATTAATGCCAGTTGCTATAATGCTTAATACCCACTGATGGACCTAATCAATGGGTATCGCACCTGTCTGATCCTCTTTTGAACCCAGTTCTATTGTCCACCTGTATAATGTCTCGCAGATGCATTTTAGTACTGAGGCAGCACAAAATGTAAGAAGTGATGTGGCATCTTTCCATGTTAGTCAAAGGCCATAGACAGGTGTTTATTGCTGTGGGTAAAAAATTCACTGAAATTCTTACTGCTAGAAAAATAGCCTGGGGAACTGGAGCTATGGCTGGGCTGCTCCTTGGGTCACCCCAACCCTTTGGACACCCCAAAAATTAACGGCCTGCCCTTCCCCCTGCTGAGGAAGCAGCAGCTGCCACAGGCAGCCCAAGGAGAATGAGGAGTATCCCCCTCATCCTACCAATCATCTAACTGACAGCAGATGGTGGGGAGGAAGAGGAGAGTAGGAGCGTATTCTCCTGTGTTTGAAAACCTTCTCATTCCCACCACAGAAGAATAGCCCCTTCTCCTTGCACTCCTCCCGGATGACCGGGGAGAATATGGGGTGAGGCAGGGCAGGGGCATTCTGTTGCAGTGGCAAAGCTCAGGGAGCCTTGCTGCCAGGGTGTGGCAGCCTGTTTTACCTCACAGTTTTCTCCCTGCCCAGAAATGGGCAGGGAGCAACAGATGCCTTTTCCTTCCCTCTCTAACTGGTCTCCAAGGCAACCCTCCCCCTGTTGTTTCAATGTCCCTGGTCTGGGGGAGATGTGGGGAGCATTCCTCAACATCTCTTCCCAATCCTGGGAGTAGCAGAACTGCTGCAGCTCCCCTTGCCTTCTCCAGATTGGGATCACCCCAGTCTCAGGAAAGCACAGGGAACATTTCTCTGCTCCTCAAGTCATCCAGGCCTGCATGGGAGTGGAGCTGTGGGGAAGCATGCAAGTGCTTGTGCCTGAAGGAGATACTCTCTTGCAGGGTAGATCTTATTCACTGAATGAGGAAGATCTTTCTCTCAAATGAGTCATGTTTCCTGCAGCAGAAATGTAATGAAAACTTGTATGCTCTTAGTTCCTACCAGGAGAGGAGGGATTCTGGTAAAAACCAAATCCTTGTGTGTGGCCAAAGTGTTGCTTCTATCTTTGATGATCAATCTCTATTTATCTAATAGATCTGATTTATCTAATTGTGATAAGCTGGAAGGAATAAAAAACACCCAAAGGGAAAAGTCTTTTCTGTTCTACTCTGCTGTCTGTTTTGTATGGAGAAAATAATGGCTCAGTCTCTTCCATTTCAGTCAGTCAGCTGCTTCAGGGCAGAGACAGAAGTGACATTTTTCATGCAATTCAGCCCCTGAAAGCACTCTACAGCTGTGTCATAACACACATGCACAGCTGCAGAGTGCTTTTAAAATGGCCAGCCACACGAAAAAGTAATCCTTGTTAAATCAGGTAATAAATGATAGTGTTCTAAATTAGAGTGCCTTAGGGAACTTGTATACAGTTTCCTATAAGGGTTATATGTCATACCTACAAGGGTTCCCTATCAGGCCCAGGTCAGCCACAGAGATGAAGAAGAGTCTCCTCCTTGTACAGCCAGAGAGTGAGGGGGAGAGCCAGACACTTGGCCAGCCAGCTAGCTGCCTCTGTGCTGTCAGGGGTGATCGAGCCAATGATCAGGGCTTGGGGGGCCCTGGTGGGGTCCCCACCCAGGGAAATGTTCTCCAGTGCCTGATGGCACCACTGGGGAGGGGGGCTGAAAACCTCACTAAGAGACTCTCCCCACACAGGGGAATGCCGCACTGACAGCCAGGTGGTGGCTTCTGGACCATGGCGGGATGACAAAGTGGGTGACAGCCCTTCCTGCCTCCTGGCCTCTACCAATACATGGAAGCACTGAACCCCCATGTACAGGAGCTGCACATGTATTAGGTTTCAACACACTGTAACTTTAAGTGCTTTGTGTAAGGTGCAAAAAGTTACAGTGTGATTGAGGTGCCCTTTATATCTTCTGTAAGCACCCTTAGTCAGTGGAGATAAACGTATATTAGAAGTGTGACCAAGTGAAAAAAGCACTGGATTGGGCATTAGGGGTGTGCGAAGCAGGCCCTAATCGATTTGGATTCGGCCCAAATCAGGGACAGTAATTCGATTTGTTGATTCAGATCACTGTTCCTGATTTGATTTGGCAGAATCCAAAACTAAAGATTTGATGCTGATTCTGAGAATCAGCGATTTGGACATAGACACAGCTTTAAAATTTTTTTCTACATACGTCCAGGTACCAGCCTGGCTTGTGATCGCTGCAGTGCTGGGGTGCATGGAGCATCTCACAGGAGTGCGGGGGGCCCTCCACGTGCATGGTGGTGAACCAAGACAGTGTACCGAGATGCTGGGGGTGTCTGGTTTATCTTAAACCAGCAAGGGGTCTGGGACAGACATTGCATAAACTGGTTTGAGCCAAATCACGATACTACATTCAACCAGGTTTATCTTAAACCCGTTTCAGCCATTTTCAAACTGGTTTATGTGCAATGAACATCTGTTATTTTACAGGTTTAAACCAGTTTCTGATCATTTAAACTAGTTTATGTGTAATGTCTGTCCCTAGCCTCAGTCTTTCTGTATCTTAGTTCCCTCTCCCACCATTTGCTTTTTTTCTCTAATTATAATGAAGGCTCTTCAGGGCAAGGGCTGTCTCATGCTCCTCCAGAGTCCTAGTCTGAATTTGCTCCTCTAGGAGCTACTGTTAAACAAAATAATAATAGTAACTGGTGCAAGTAATGGGAATAACTGGGTCTCACATATTTCTGGAAGCATCAGATGAACCTACCTAAATATAGCACATGTGTTGCTATGAAATACCTAATTCCAAATCAACATTTTCCATGAAAAATTGAACCAGCAGAGAAGCCAACAATTAAAAGGAATAGACTAAAAGGGACTGTAGAAAGCAGGCATGTCAAACTTATCTGACTCAGTGGGCTGGATGAGAGGTGTGGGGCCAGTCTCTAGGCCAGGTCGAGCCCATGGACACCCTCTCCTTTTCCACAGCATACCAGATCCAGCAGCCACTCCTGTGAACCTTGGACCCATTCTACATGCAGCATGGATCCTCAACCTGCTGCAGCAGGTGTCACATGCAGCATAGCATGGGTCCTACACCAGCTGGAATGGCCATCAGTCAGGTACACTGGGGGAGGGGGAAGGGAAGTAGCCTGTGTGCCTGATCTGGCCCACAGACCAGTCCCATGCTATGGGCACATGCCAGGCCCCATGAAGATCTAATCAAACCCAGAGGGCAGCATCAGGGGCCAGATGGCAAAGCTCCACGTGGCTGGGTGTGGCTCATGGGTCACATATTTGACTCTTTGGGAATCTCAGCTCAAGTTCCAGCCACAGTGCCAAGGGAATGTGAATTCAGTACACTGTCACAGCCCATTGTTACAGTTGTTTTGTGAATATGATCAAAGTATTCTGTCTTATTACATTAAATATCCCTCCTGTTGAAATAATTGCTATTACTCTGAGCGGCAGAATTAAGAAAGGCATCCAAACAGAATTAGAAATTTATTATACCCTGTTTATTTAGCTATGACATAGAAATAGGTGTATGAGAGTATTTTTATTATTAAAACTTTATAATAATGCTGCATGAGTATCAGTCTGGTATGAAAGTAGATAGAAGGGTAGACTGCATATTTCTGCCCTCCTATCTATCCCTTTCAATCCCTCTTACTTTCCTCATGGCTGGCCTCCAGTCTTTCCTTCTCCAGTATGAGATTCCAGGCATTTTTCAGTCAGTGACAGCTTTGTAACACTTGGTATTGCATACCATTTCCTAGCTCGCTGGTTCTCAACCTTTTTAGGCTCAAGGAACCTCTCAGATGCAAGACACCCCTCAGAAAACATTAGCTTTTAGTTTTGACATATTTTAATACAGAAATATAATAGAGCAATGTTTCTGTTGCAAAGAACTCAAAAAGCCCACAAGTCAGAATGTTTTTAATGCTATGGATTCCTAGTTGAAATCTCAGATTTTATCTTGTGAATCATGTTTGCACACCTAACAGTGCTAACGGTATGTGGCATCCCATGGATCTCAAAATGTTCCAGGGCACTATGGCACCCTTGTTGAGAATCATTATCCTGGCTACTGTAAGACTAGCCTGTATAGGGTCAAGATGCTGACCTTACTGTCATGTGGTAGTACCTAGCTAAGCTGCTGAGTCAGAGTCAGCCTTTTTGTACGCTGCTGTAAAACTACAGCTTGGAACTGTTTAAAGGATGGGGAAGTGGGAGTAAAGACACAACATGGTTGTGATTTGTGATTGCGACATCTCCACTAGGAGAAAAAGCACAAAAGAAAGTTGATGAGCGACACTCTTAGCAACTCCCCCTCACCCCCCTCCCAGACCATATACTACATAACCATCTTTCCCATCCTGTTTTATACAGTAATCAAAGGATATTCTGAGCCTCTCAAAATGCTATCAACCCTCATTGAGAATGAAATAGAGCACATCTCTTCTGAAGCCTTTACAGAAGTAATCATTATGGCATGCTGGCCTGAACAGGGAGCTCTTACAGACAAAGATGGTTTTTAAAAAAAAATTAAAAAGCCTTCCTAAAATCTGAATAGAAACTTGATGATAATCTCCCAATGTTATTATGCAGGGGGAAAAGAAACCCATAATTGTGCACTCTGGTCTCTTAAAGTAAAGAATAGGCTTCTTGATGAGATGCTGGGATGATTTAGAGCAAGGCTGGGAGTCTGGTGGCAATAATACTTTAAAAGAAATAACCATCCATCTGATTTGGATAAAATAATCATTAACATTCTAAATCTAAACTTCCTCTATGTTCCCTCCCACCTCTCCCCACCATTTCACTTCTTTTTATAGCTCTTTTTTTTTTCATCAGCAGCTTTAACAAATAAGGCAGCATCTTTACATAAGCTACTGAAAGGCATTTAGACTATGTAGTATTTGCCCACATTTAAAAGATAGTCTAAGGGTGTAATTGCTGGCCAGACTACATTTCCCAGGATACTCCATGATTTCCTCTCTTGCTGAACTGTTATATTCATCATAGGAGTCCAATGGCCTGCATGCATCATGTAAACTGTAGTCTGGTTCAGAAGTGGAGAACAGAAGCATAAAGAACTCAGACTGCAGCTCCTGCCAGTCATCCTGGTGGCATTTTCCAAATCTGTATTGTTTGGCTTTCAGTTGCAATGCAACATCTCTGCTTTCAAAAGTTCACTTTTCTAGATACAAGGTCAAAAATTTCCATAGAAAGACACTTTTTTACCAAAAATATTCATTTAATCACTTATTGCTTTCAAAGGGAAATGTTTAACCCTCCCTAATAATAATTTCCTAACGTGTAGTCTATAATCTGATCTTCCAATTATGCAAAGTTGTTTTTTTTGCTTTTTTCAAGAATGCCTCATCAGTGCAGTTCAGATGTATTTGGTACTTTACTGCTTTTATATCCATTGGCCTTTTTAGGGTAACAGAAGATTAAGTGGATCAGCTGCAAACTCTTTTTATTAGGAGACCCAACCACTACCCATGGATAAGGCAAATACAGCTTGATTTTAGGCTGGTTGTCACCGAAGCTCAGTAAATGTATGTGTCATACAGTAATATCCATTGACAAGTCTCCTGAACTGCTCATTTCCTTTGGAGGGAGACTATCAATTAACTATTAATTCTTACTGAAGAGGTGTCAACCTGCTTCAGGACTGGAGCACAACCAGTTGATCCCAAGTATATTCAAGTGATAGTAAACTAATGTCCAAATCAAGACCCCTGAATAAACATTCCCCCTGATCCTAAATGTTAAGAAAATGTAACTCTAGATATAACCTATGCATTTTAGGACTAAGTATACAAAAAATAAAAGAATGAGGGTGTCAAGATTCCCACTGTAGAGCAAATCTTGAATGATGCTCTTAACTAGACCTTCAACAGCTATAAGGCAAGTTAAGGCCTGGCTGCTGACACTCTTCCTCACTATAACAACTGCCTTACTGCAAAAGCAAAACTGTTGATTTCATTTGGGCAGCTATATAATAAAGCACTATGTGTTACATGGCTAAATAATCTGGTGTTTTAAAAGGGATATAGGTTGTAGCTGTATTGGTCTGAGGAAAAAGGAATCAGAACTCATGGTAAAGGTAATATCTTTTATTAGGTCAACTAGATATTTGCAAAAAAGTCTTTATTTGCAAGCTTTCTGGCACACACCCTTCTCCTAAAAAAATTACAACCTTTTCATTCTCCTATACCTGAAGAAGGGTCTGTGCGCCCAAAAGCTTGCAAATAAAGACCCTTTTTTTTGCAAATATCTAGGTGTTTTAAAAGAGTATTCTGTAATAGCAAGGTATCAAAGAATATATGCTTTTTTGATCCTTGGCTATGAAATCCCCTTTCCTCATTTCTATCAGAAATGTAATACATTTTAGAGATATATTATCAAAAATATCTTTTATTAAACATGGTCCTTCCTTGTGTAAATCAGTAAAACAGAAATAATTTCCAATCTCATATATACTACATCATAAATTATGCTTTTTAGTGACTGTATCTCTTTCATCTTGAACAATGTAAATGGGCATGTCACATCCAATCTCTGTTTATAGTTAGGCTCATTTCCCTTAAAACAAGAGTTTGGTGGTATTTGGATTTCCAACACAAGAGCTATACTCAGCCATGTCATGGGACATTTCTCATAAATATTTCTGCTACATACTGCCTGGCCATACCTAGTAACTAATCTATCCAAAATGTCTAATACAAAAGGCATAATGGAGAAAGAGCAGAAGGCCATTATAGCAAACCATGAACACACTTTAGAAAACAAGTGAAAGTACTAAAAGTAAATTAAGAGGTGATTCTCAAGAATATTCTGGTGAGCAACTGATTTTCAATTTTAATATTGGTAGAGTAAAATATTAGCACCACTAGTTATGAACAAAGTAGAAAAAAATCCTAGAACATTATGATTTAATGAAAAGAGTTCATGATGGATTCATAAAAAGACTGATTATTCCTAACAAATCAAGTGTTTTATGAAGAAGCAAGAGAGCTAGTGGCAGGACTCTGTCGGTACAATTTTGCTGATTTTTAAAAAAGCCTTTGATACAATATCTTATTAATCTACCAATTTATGAGTTATGGTAGAGGAGATGTATGTCAGCACTTTTGTGCATAAAAAAGTGACAGAAAGGTAAAGGGATCAGTATTAAGACATTAGGATAACTTTTGATCACCTATTTTGATTACAAGATCTTAGCCAAAGGAATTCAAGAAACAGGAAGCAAAGTTAAGAAAACTAACTATTAAGTAGCATAAAAAATCCCAAAATATTAAATGGTGAATGGATCAGAAAGCTCTTGTGAAGCAATGGAAATGGATCTGGCAGCGAAACACACTGAGGAGAAGTATTGACAGTTCTGGTCACTTGATGACGGAGATATTGAAGAAATAGAGTAGCTTACAAACAGCAAAAAAATCCAACTGAAATAAAAAAGGACTATTTCATAGATGTCATAGATTTCATAGACATTAGGGCTGGAAGGGACATCACAAGATCATCGGGTCCAGCCCTCTACCCAAAAGGCAGGAAGTCAGCTGGGGTCCAATGATCCCAGCAAGGTAAGCATCCAAGCGCAACTTGAACTTGACCAGAGTAGATGCTTGTACCACTTTTGAGGGGGCCTGTTTCAAACTCTGGAGACTCAGACAGTAAAGAAGTTTTTCCTTATGTCCAGTCTAAAATGTTCTTCCAGCAGTTTGTGACCGTTGGACCTAGTCTTTCCTAGGGGAGCCCTAGTGAACAGACATTCTCCCAGGTCCTGATTTATACCCCAATGTACATATAGGCTGCCACCATGTCCCCTCTGAGCCTATGCTTTTCCAAGCTGAAGAGTCCATGTCTCTCAGCCTCTCCTCTTAAGGCCTCCTCTCCTGGCCTCTGATCATGCATGTGGCTCTCCTTTGGACTCTCTTGAGCTTCTTCACGTCCTTTTTGAAGTGTGGAGCCCAGAACTGGATGCAATACTCCAGCTGCAGCCTCACCAAGGTTGAGTAAGGCAGAATGACATCTTGGGTCTTGTTTGAGATACATCAGTAGAAGCAAGCCAGGGTTTTATTTGCTTTGCCAGCTGCAGCATTGCATTGGTGGCTCACATTCATCTTGTGGTCAAGATGCAGTTCTACTCCCAACAGTAAGTATTTACACATGGCACCATTTTGCTCAGCAAATCTGCTCCCTAACCAGAAGAGAGTTCTGATATTGGGCAGCTTTTTCATCTATCAGGAAAAATGGTATTTATAGTATCCAATGACTGGAAACTGAAGCTAGACAAATTTCAGCTCGAAAAAATGGAGCTAACCACTTTCAGACTGAGAATAAAGCAGGATTCTTTAAACTGCGAGGATAAATGCCCCCTGGAATAATTTATCTAAGGCTGCAATGGATTCTCTATCACTAACAGTCATTAAATAAAGAGAGAATATTTTTCTAAAAGATACGCTCTAGCTCAAACACTAGTTATAGTTTTGATGCAGAAATTAACGGGCAGGTTTCTCTGGGCTGTGTTATGTCTAGATTATCATAATTATTCTTCTTAATCTTAAGAAAAGGTATGCATACAGCCATGTCTGCTATCAGCCCCACAGAGCCAACACACATGTAGGAGGAAGGGCTGGATTCTATTCCGGATCATATGTCATGAGCCAAAATATTTACTGTATTCTCCTATTCACTGCAAAAAACCACAAGCCGAGAGTTTACTTAAGGGCACTGTAATACAGGCATCCGAATGGTTATGAAAACCTCAGGATGAAGGCTGACAATCTGTTTCTTATCTCCTCCTAGTTAAGACCTGACTCCTTGACTCCTCAGCAACAACCACATCCCTCTGCCTTTTGTGCTTAGGATGGCCAACATGATGTGAGATTCTAGCTGAGGATCTCACCATGACTCATCTTCCCCTGGCAGAGGTTGCAACTGGCTGCATACAGAATCTGCTTACTCCTACAAGCATAGCTATAAAATTGAATAGCCCACAGAGGGAATTAAGGCAGATTTTTATTCCCATTGTACCCCAGTACACGTCTCTAGTACAAATGGTATTCTATCCCCATGGCTCCAGAGAAGGAGAAAATATATTATAGATGCTTTGGAGAGTATGACTCAAGGGGAAGGCTATTTTCTCAGTTATGAATGTTATTATGACCCAGATCCTATAAGCACCCTACACTTTGTTTGAGAATTTTTCTCATTTGTGTATGTGGGGTTTTTTTTTTACAACACCCATACCACCATTTGTGTGATTATCATATTTTAAAGGCAGTTTTAAAATTTGTGTGTACTTACATAGTCCTTACAATTACAGTGCGTTTAATTACATGGTTAATGCTTGTCATTAAGTGATAGGAAGGGATAATTAAATGTAAAACAATGTGAAAAATTCTTCTTAAACTTCGGAACTAAACCAGAGAACCACAGTATGTTTTTTGTTGCATAAATCCTGCTCTGCCATATGCTGGCAGTTATCTTAGATACATATCTTTCCAACTGCCATGTTGTTTAATACTAGTGAGCCTTTTGGATTAGACTTTAAAGAAAGAGGTAGAGTCATAGTCTGTCTAGAAATTATTGACTTTGGGCAGAATCCCTCTCTCCATGGTCTTATCACCTGGCAAACTTTCAATGAACGACTAGAAAACCAGCACCACCACAGCAAAACAGGACCCACTGGGCCAGATCTTCAGGTGGTGTCATTTAATGTATCACTATGCTTACTCACAATACATGATTTTAAAATAGGGACCATAATTTGTTTCTACTTGGTAGAATGGTCTACACAAAAGTTCCCACTTCCTTCCACATTTTCCTTCCCCAATACAGTTGTATTGCACACAAGTCGGTTGCTGCCTTCCATGCTCCCAGATGGCTACATTTCAAAGGCCCTGTATACCTCTGTGTGCATATTAGACAGAAAAAATGTGAGCAGTAGCCCTTTATTACAGAAAATAGCAGCTCCACTCCCAGCATGGAGAGTGGAAAAAGAGAGGAGGAGTGTCTCCACAGGTACTGATAAGCTCATGTTAATTTGCTAATGTTCTTGAAATCTATACTTCCCTCCTCCATTTTTGAGGCTCTGCAGCTCCTGTAAAAATCACCACTGCTGCTAAAATCTACACTGAAGTTATTTAGCTCTGGTGGCCTCCAAATGGCAAATGTCCCAACTGTGTGAGCTATGTAGTTATACGGAATGTGCTCTGGGATTAAAGCTGCTGCATCAGGGTAAAACATCATTCATGATCATTCTAAACTTTAATGTTCTCTCTTGTAACTTTTAACCCCCCACATTTGTGTAGTTTTAAAACAAGCTAAAATCCTAGGTGAGACTTTGCCCTGTTTCATGGTGGAATTGCTTTTTTGGCCTAGTTGCAAGAATGGTTTCTATAATAAAGTGTATGGAATATAATTCTATAATTCCACACAGTGGTTGGAATACAATAATAAAGACAGCTTTAGGAGCAGGTAATAAACAGAGTAAAAAGATTTCAGTGGGAATCAGCCAAGGCTTGAGAGGTAAAAGCAGTGTAATGTACAAACACTAAGATAAGAGCAGCCTTCCTCTGTCCTGTTTAAACAGTATATTAACCATTTGAACCTAATTGTATGATTGGGAACACAAAATGTTATTTAAGCACTGTGGTAGATGTGGTTAGCCTTCCAAAAAACATGGGATAATTCACAAACGTTTCTGCTAGGCTAGAAGAAGAACAAGAAACTTGCCAGTTGTTAATCTCCTTGCTGATTTTGGTACTTTTGGCTTTCACACTTTTCAAGTAAAAGTGGAAATTTTCCATGGAAAGCTCACACTTCTCATTAAGAACTCAGTGTGTCCCCCACCCAAAAGATACACTAAATGCAGGATTAACTGCTAGCATTTTTTATAAGTGGGGGAGTGGGAGGGGGAAACCTAGGTTTCAGCAATAGGCAGAGCAGCTCTGGTAACATGGACCAATAGTCCTGCTGCTAGGAAGCCAAAGCATGTATGTGGTGGCTGAATAACAGGAGACCTTGAAACCAGTGTAAAAACTCTGGTCTTGTGGCTTCAGCATTTTGCAACAGATCCTAAGGGATCAGGCATACAATCAATAATGTAATAGTGGTCCTAAATCAACAAGCACCATTTAGAGGGGCACCACAATGGTGCCCCAAAGGAGCCTGTTCCACAACAGTAGTGGTCTATGTACAGAGAGCCTGTGCTAGAAGAGTGGCTTGTATGTGGGTAAATTAAATTAAAATAACACTCTCCAGTGCTTGGCATCCCCTTCCCCCCTCCCTAAGATGCCAAAATTTGCACACATCTGCATGCAATACACTATTTATTCTGGCACAAGGGAAACTCCACTAATAAGATTTCCTCCTTTTCCGTAGGTTCTGTCCCTGGTACTAATTGATATGAAACTGGGCTATTTTTAGTTACCTGCTTTGATTAGTGTCTAACCCATGTACCAGAACACAGGGATTTAGGATTCAGATCATACAGCAAAAACACCAGAGCCTTCTTTAACAAAGGGATGCCTACCATCTAAGTAAAAGAGGGTCATAATCTCTCTTTTCTTAACTGAAATTTTTCATCTCTTCCTACTAGAATTGTTCGGCTATAAAATTTAAGCCAAAAGGATGATGCTTCAAGAAAGAGTATATTAGATTCCTATGGTATGCATGCATTTTTTTAAAATTATTATTATTTTTTAAATTAAAGACAATCAGAATAGCTGCAGGACCAGATGGTGTATGCCATATCTTTCAAGGTCCTTTAGGAATGACTTGAAGATTTTGTAGCTTTTGCCTCTGTGTCTTGCCTTACCAACCAGTATGGAGATTTTTACATAAAATTTAATTTTCCAGTAACAATGAACATAAACTGCCTAAGCTGCATCAATTTATTCAGTATTTATGGTAATAGCAATGATCATAATGAGATCATTTAATATTAATATTCATTACACCAAACAAACATAAATCAAAGTTACCCAAAGGAAAAAGAAAAAGCTAGACTCAGACCATTGGACAGATTGAACTTGAAAGTAATCACTGTGCAGTTCTTGCAACTGACATTCATCTGTGCTTAAACCACACTGAATAGAAAGAGTACATATTAATGGAGCTATAGTGCATTTTGTTTTAAATCTACATGAAGGGTCAGTGGTGGAACAATCAATATATTGAGGATCTAGTCTCTATGGAATATTCTTTTATACAAGATATTAAATCTTCTGCATTACTGCAGAGCAGAAAGCACAACAGTTTATTTCAGGGGAAGGAGGAAGGAGAGTGGGGAACACCTTTTTTTTCTATGGCTACTGTGTACAATGAGTCCTGTTCACCACTAAGCTGCTCTAGCAGTGCACTAATATTGCCCTATTGCAATCTGAATTGACCTATATTTGCACACATGCCTGCGTGGCTTCTGGTTGGTAGCTTTTACAAATACATTTAAGACATGTGGCATTTCTAGGAAGAGACTGAATTTTATTTCCTGACCCAAGACATTGAATATGGCTCAGGGTTATAAAGGTTAATTAATACCCCCGCACATGACAGAAGTCAGTCTCCAGTGATTCCAACAGCTGGTATTCTATATTAGTTGTACATTCTTCAGCCACATCCTCAGCTGTGAATGGAGCCCCTATGGAGTATAGTATGCTGCAATCAGGGGATGTGAATACTGGATGCAGGCTCCCTACCCGCTACCTCAATGATTACCTGGCCCAGAAGGCTTGGCTCAGAGTATGTAAACCACTGGAAAAGCTGAATATCAGGAGTAGTAAAAAACCTCCATTTCTACATGATATGGTAGGGAAATTCACACCAGTACAGAGCTATGGAGATAAGGAGAATGAGCTACTGTCATTAAATTGGATGTTAAAACCCCCACTGACTTCAGCAAAAAGGATCACAGTCTCACACCAAGATGGGAAACTGAGAGTGATTGTAAGAGATAAGGAGGAGATGGAGCCTCTCCTTGTGGCATTCAGAATGACTAGGGCCCCATTCCTGCACCCACACGGAGCCCCAAGGGCTTCAAAGGACCCACACCTATGTATGCAGCTGCATGACTGGGATCTTAGGCTACATTAATGCTATAAAAAGCCACTTCAATTTTTTAGATAAATTCACTTGGACTGTGTTTTGTGTTTACCTTCCATGCATAACCTGGCAAGCGTGCTGACTGCTCAAACAGCACATTTAAGAGACTATCTCAGAACATTCACAATGTTTTCTTTGCTGGAATTAATTCCCTGAGCTCAGACCAACTCCTCTGTCAGGCTGGCTCTGAAGATAGATGGGGAAGGCAGCTACTGAAAATGGAGGTGCCATTTTCACATCAGTACTTTTCAGTTTAAATTGGCTCTGATATTAGCAGTATTGCCCTTTTCAGTATGTTATGGGTGAAGTAAATACCGTGGTGCCTGTATAGTAAGGGCCCCATATATCTCCTCACATCAGGGTAAATGCTGTAACTCCAGTCCAGTCAGTGGAGTTCCTCCTGATTTACATCAGTCCCTATATGAGAGCAGAACTAGATCTTAAAATGTGCAGGTACCCACTGTCTTTTTCTTCTCACAGTTTCATTAGAAGTTGGCAAAAATGGAAACAGAACCTCTCTGGAGGAAAATGAGAGTAAAATGAACTCATTTCAGCTCAGCATGAGCATTAAACATGAGTTCTAAGTCTAGGCTGGCAGTGACTTTAAGAAGAGAAGTTGCAAGTGGAACTGAACCTCAATTACACACTTTTGTTGATGACTAAAATAAGTTCCATGTATCTAATTAAAAACAATGGCAGAATATTTAAAATATGCTGACATTTTAGGAGGGGGTAGATTTTGGACCTCCTTTTTGTCGATTAATTACCACCTTATGCCATGAGAAACAGAATGACTTTATGCAGAATAAGGTACTTTGGGTGGCAGTATCTAGATGTAGCACTGTTCTGCTCTTTTACAGATTACTTTTCATAAGTACTATTTATTGCCATTCATGTGCAATGTGATCAGTCTATTCCCACTCATAAATCTGGAACAGTCTGGACTATAGAGGATTCAAAAGAATATTTCTAAACCACAAAAAAAAATGTTTCCCTGTCAATCAAAATATAGAAGTAAACAATAATATTGATAGTTATGCCATATTCTTGCCAAATTTACAGTCCAGTTTTATTCACTGAATACACTTGGACAGTTTGGCTCAGCCTCAGCTATGGCTCCATAAATAAGTCTCTAAACAATTATCCTGATTCAGGAAACCATGTAAGCTTATGCTTAGCTTTAAGCACATGCAGAGGTTCCGCTCAGTTTCATTAGGATTCCAGCATATACTAAAATATTTCCTTGAGTTAAGTACTCTTTCTGATTTGTCCCTCCACTGTGATTCTTCCACTGTTAGCCTTTATAGACCTGATTAAATACTTCTAATTCCTTTGCATTTGAAGCCTTACTTCCTTGCTTTGGTGAAAACACTTTTTTAAAGTGTAAATCTCCTGTTAGACCAGCAAAGCCAGTGCACTAATGGAAAAAGGAAGAAGGTATGGTCCCATGACTAGGCAGGTAGCCAGCAGCTCAGGAGCCATGGGTGGGTTCAGTTCCTGGCTCTGCGGTAGACTTCCCTAGTGACCTTGCATGAGTCACTAACCCTCCTGTATCCCATCTGTCAAATGGAGATAACAGCATGTCCATACCTCCTTGGAAGGTTGTGAGAAAAAATACATGAAAACTTGGGAGGCACTCAGACAACAGGGGAATAGGAGCCACAGACAGGAGAAGCAGCTAGATTCCAACCTGCCTCATGGGCTAGGGATAGACATTACACAGAAAATGGTGTAAGTGATCACAAGCTGGTTTAAACCTGTAACAGAACAGATGCTCAGTGCACATAAACTAGTTTGAAAATGGCCGAAACTGGTTTGAGATAAACCTGGTTGAATGTAGTATCAGACTTAATTGATCTGGGTCAAACCAGTTTATGCAATATCTGTCCCAGACCCCTTCCTGGTTTAAGATAAACCAGACACCCCAAGCATTCCGGCATGTTCTTTGGGTTGGGTGGAGCACTCTGCTCCAAAGCAGGGCTGGCCCCTCCCCTCTGCTCCCTTGCTGCAGCTTGGCACAGACTGCAGGCGTCCCTGCTCCCCCCTCTCTTCCCCATCCCCTCTGCCTTACAGACACCTCTCAGCATTAGCTATCAGATCACATGATGGCTATGGTCTGTGCTATGGCAGACAGAACAAAGAGAGAATCAACAGGTAGTTGGTAATGTCCCTCTGTTGTTTTTTTAATGAGGTGATAAACACTGAGTTAGGGCTGATAAACGCCATTATCAATTCCCTGCTGGGCTGGTCAGAAGTGGAGGAACACCTCCTAATCAGAGTGTCCTGCCAGGGCCTGGCCATGGCCCCCCTCAGCTCAGCCCTGTACAAGGGAAGGGAGGGCTGCTCTAGCACCCCTCAGCTTCTAGTGTGAGCCACTGCGGAATATGCCTGCATGTTTGGGATGTCTGTGCAGTTACAAAGTGATGTAGCCCAGCCAGGTTACACTAACCTGCAAAGATTGAATCAATTCAGGCTCAGGCTTTTTGAATGTCTCTCCCTAGCCCTGATGCTCCAACAGGATTGTCCACAACAAACCAGCTGCCCTCAGTTACACCTGTATAATCCCTTTCAAGATAAAGAGGTTGCATGGGTTTCCATTAAGGAACACTCAGAGCAATAGGATCTTTATTCCTGGCCAGGAGGAGGCAAAATCCAGAAAGAATGCAGCTTAACTTTACAAGCCCCATTTGAGCTTTCAGTCAACTGTTCAAAACATATCTTTTCTCACTTCTGAGCTGTCCTATTCATTTGGAATTCACGAGATGCAATAAACAGGGACCCAGTGATGCCATTTTTATAGTCACTCTCTAGACACTTTAGGCTTCAAGTTTGCAGAGTAACTCAGGATTATGTTTGACTAGACTACATAATATTCTCTCCATGCTTTTTAGCAGAGGTTGCTCTTACCCTGTTGGAGTCAATTCTTGCCCTGGAAGTGTAGATGGGAGGAGGGATGTTAAACGCTTGTGGAACAAGATATTCTTCAGCATCCATCATATCTTCCAGGTCCTCCTCATCCAGTAGATTTTGGAAGAATTTGCTGTCATTAGGGCTTGGAAGCTTCATACGATCATCACCCTGAATGTATCCCATGATTTGGAGGAAGATAACAAACGGATTAATTAATTCTCTGGGCTGGGGCACTCACCCTTCATACACCCTCTCCATCACAACACAAAACCAACAAATATTACTTTTCATGTGCAATGTCACTATGGCTGCATAATTTATTTTGCTGGGAATCTGCTGACAGAAAGGGAATAACTATCTAAATTACACCAAACAATTTTGGCACTCCTGTTATTGAACTTTTTTCTTTCTTCTTTAAAGCAAAACTCAATGTGTGACCCAGTTGACCAGCTTCTGACAAGGCTTGATGTATTTGGAGAAATATTTGAGATATTAATGCTCACACAGAAACAAAGAATGACATGGAAACTGCTGGGTCCTTTTGTATGCTTTAGGTTTTTTTTGTTTTTTCTTTTCCATTTGTGCCTTTGAGATCTCATGGGACTAAATTTCCCTCTTATCTGTGGGGAAGGACATAAAGAATTTAATAGGGATAGAACCAAAAGAAACTGAACTGGGTTAGAATAAAACAAACAACAAAAATGCTACTGTGTTGTAGTAGCACCCAGGGTTCCCAGTAAGGGATCACAGTCCTACTGTGCTAGGAGCCGTATAAACAAAGATCAAAATTCTGCTTATATTATAGAAACTATGAAAACTAACATAAATTAAAAGTGAATGACAACAACACTGGAAACTTACGTCTTACTGTAGATCATAAATGATAAAAATATCTCTTGTAGAGAATCGTATAGGTTGGTTAAAAAATGCCACAGAAAAATTATCATTCCTGATTACATTATTATTGGGCTTTTTATGAGGGCAGTGATATTACTGAGTGTAGAGGAATATTTAGCCTTTACGGTCCAGCCAGGCCACAAAAGAAGCCAGATGGCTGGCGTAAAATGGTAAAATATGGTACTCTTCAAATTATGTAACAAAACCCCTCAAGAATTATATTAAAATATAATGAAAAGAAGTGTAAGGAATATGGGAAAATATTAGCCAGTAAAATCAATTAAAATTTTTTGGGGCTATAGCAATTTTTTAAAGCAGAACTCCCCTTTCAAGTCAATAGGGAATACTGTTAGAAAAAGGACACATTCTGGTGCCATTACTCATGCTGACTACTATCTAACTGCTCAAATAGTCCCCACAAGATTGTTCAAGGAGAATAAGACTATCAGAATCTGGGTCAGATTGATTTCATGATTTGGCCTTTGGTGTTTAACAATTATTTTATTGATGTTGCTATTTGTAATCACATTTCCTTTTGTATTGCTCAGGCATTACAGTGATGGAGACCTTATAAACTGACTTCATAGAAAGATGGATTCATTTCCTTTGGCTTGAATCTAAATTATAGCCCCAGTGCTTAAAAACGTGTCAACATTTTTTTCCCAGGGAATCAAGCATTAGTGTATTGAATTCTTTGAATGAATGTCTTCAGTAAAAAGAAGAAAATCCTCCTTCCTTGTGCTTTTCAGTTTGATGGGGTAAAATCTGATAAAAACCACAATGTAAGAGAGAGGATGCCAGCCAAGGACTGGATACTGAGAGGCCTCTATCAGGGGGTGGGGACAGGGAGTAATCATCTCACTGATGCTTGAGCTATTTTGCAAATTGGTAGCACCGTAACATGAAAATTATTGGTGAAGCTCATTACACCCACATACGAGATTCAGGTTCCAGGCCTCATAGAGGATCTGGAAAGCAAAATCCCATATATACCTGGGCAGGTCATCAGAGATTAGCAAGCTATAGCAAATACAGAGACTTAGGGCTCTTTCCATTACAGCCTTGTGTGCAGACCTCTAAGGTCAGGGCAGATAACTTTCCTGTATCACATAAGAGGTGTACATAGGCAGCTGCTATGAACACAGTTTCTCTAGGCACTGACTATTCTCAACCGGTGATGAAGGCCTTGTACTTGACTTTCCTGCAGGCAAATTTCACTTTACTAGAGTTTCCTTCTGATTGTAATACTAAATACAGTTCTCTGCTTTAAGTATTTTCTACACTAATACCATGCTATAACTTCAACAGAAGTTGCTTGGCACTCACTGCTTTGGAAAAATTAGACCATCTTGGTATGGGCCTAAATATGGATCTAGGAGCTGAATTTCAGGTGCTCATTTTGTCAAATCTTGGCATAAGCCTATATTTTCAGCTATTTTATAGTATTACAATCACTTCAGTTCTCTGTTAGTGGTGATGCAAGACCTGCTGATGCACATTCATCAGTGTCATAGCTCTATAGGCAGAATTAAAATTATTTGCAGATGTTCAGAATTGCTGACCTGAATAACCAGGTATCTTTGAGGGTCTCGAGCCATTCTTGAAAATTCAGCAGCCAGCTCCTTGAACTTAGGCCGACTGTCAGCATCAATCATCCAGCCTAGGAACAAATGTAAAGAATAAAAATTGGTTTATTAAGAACAAGAAAATTTATTCAGTGCTGAATAACCTGAAAAACAATCCCACGTTTGAGATGTAAAGTTGTCTTTGATGTATTTAGTCAACAGAAAAAAACAGAGTTAAAGGGTTCAAGAAACTTGGGAAGAAAATAATACACAATGCATCTAAAATAGAAAAAAGCCTGATCTTTTAGTTAATGCACTAGAGATGGGGTTCAATTCCTGGTCTCTAATTTATTTTCTTCTGTGACCTTAGGCAAGTACCTTCAATCCTTAGTGCCCCTGTTGCCTATCCCTAAATGGGAACAATAATACCACCTTTCCACCCTTCCCTTGTCTGTCTTGTCAAATTATTTCTGATTATGTCTTACTAAGGATCTGTACAACCCTAAGTATAATAAGGTCTTGATCTCAACTGGGACCCTTTATGCACAATCAACATGCTGCCATTGTGTCAGATAAAACAACCTTTTTCAGCAGATCTACTGTTTCTAATATCTCTGATTATAAAAGCTGCTAAACAAATCTGAAAGCCCTCTTCATTATGTTTGCTTCTTCACCTTTCAGGTAATTCTGTATTAGAGCTTACATCCTCAATACTGCTGCAAGCATAAGCCTTGCTGATGGCTACTGCTATTATTGAGATCACTTCATCTCAGCATACAAGGACACTTCTTACAAGTTCTTCCCCTCATTCTTTCAGAAAAGTCCATTAGGAAAAATAGCATTCCTTTTCAATGTCTGCTACAAAACAAACCAATGGGTGTATTCTGCACAGCAACAGCAGTCACTTTCTCTCAGTGCTAGCCTTTCCTAATAAAAGATACTGTCAGCAGTTTTCAAGGAACTTGTCTTTATTTAGCAGGAAGTCTAAATGAAGTGGACTGTATCTCTTTATAGTCCTATTATGATGAAGTGGTGACCAAGAAGTAAAAAAGCTAAGACTTTCTTAGCATGTAGGATATTTTGTAAGACAGAATACTCAATCTATTTGCATCTTCTTTTAATGCTGTAGAATGCTTCTTAACCATTAGAACCCACATTCTGTTTGAATATCCTGATGCTTGATCCAAATGAGAAACTTTCCCAGTTGCTCAGCTGTTCTAATCAACTACTCCATTTATAGGCTCTTGTGTTAGATAAGTAGTGTCCAACCCATGGCACATGGGCCACAAATGGCACAGGCAGCTTGTGTGTCTGGCACATGAAGCCTGGGAACTGAGTTAAAGGGGACACTGGTGATGGAAGCCAGGGTGGTACTTGGGGAAGGGAAGGGGATAAGGACTGGAGTGGCATTTGAGGAGATCTAAGTTGAGGGTCATTGTTGGTTGGAAGGCTTAGCCTTGTGGGAACCGTGGAAGTAGGTGCTGCCTAGTTCAGTATTGCCATGTCCCAGTAGCAGCGGTAGTAGGATTCAGTGGTACTGGGTAGCAGCAGTAGCTGATTATTAGAGTGGCACTGTTTCATACTTTGGACTTAACTTATGGCACACTTGCCAAAATGGTTGGCACCATTATGTTAGAGGATGACATCATAATCCAATGCTCTCCTCTTTTTTTCCCCATATGTAGTAGGGCTATTAATTGCTGTGAGCCTGATTCTGCTTACTCATAAGCAAAAAAACTTATGCACATCAACATGCCAGCTATCAACAGGACTGTTCACAGACATGAGTTTTATTCAGCCTGAATAAGAAGCACCAAATTAATTTCTAGGGGAGACGTGATATATTAAGGGGAATTAATCTATGGAGGACAATGCATGTGATTTGTATAAAAGTAATATTTGAGCCACAGATGATCAAAGGTTAGAAGGGATAGGTTGCCCTTGAATCAATGTTGTGCAAGATAAATGAACAGGTCAGTATATGTTGAACAAAATTCCCTCCACTTATCCCTATTTAAATTGTTCATGTGTATAAATTTTATCCTAAAGGTAACAGACTGGTGTGCTGGAGACTCAGATCCTATTTACCTACTTATCACGTACAGTATATAAGGCTGAAATTCATATTACCCCCCAGTGCTCTATCAGAGTACTTCAAACCTAATATCATGCTTGGCCAATCTGCCTGCAGTCTCAAGGAGGGACTCTCTTAATACAAAGGGTTAAGATTTTTATGATGTATACACTTACTCACTGGGAATTAGATTTAAACTATTAAACTAGCCTAACAGAAATCACCAAACATCCCTGTACTGTATATGTGGCAAACTTCCATCAGTAATGACTAGTGATGGATTCAATCTGGCCAGTTTAGGGGTGAAACGAGACTATATCTCAATAGTGAATTCTTGTGTGATATAGTATACCCATGTAATGTTACAAGACACATGTTGGAAATGCAAGTCTGACAAGAGAGATGTCCCAGGTCTCTTATTAAGCATATATATTTGCCTCCTTCAGTTTAATTTCTTTGTTCTCACTTTTTGTGTTTGAATTAAAAGGAAAAGGCCCATGTCAGATGGATGAGGCGGCTGTATGTTAATCTCATTTAAATTAAGTCAGGAAGACCACAGAGACATTTCTAATTCTTTTTAAATTAGAAGCCTCAGCTTTGAGGATAACTTTTCTAGTATGAATGTGCTGGGGGAAAGGGTGGCAGGGTATGTGAGAAGCCAGATGCACGCTATTTTCATCTTGTGCTAAAATACAAGGGGTATTGGATGTGACTGGGAACACTAACAAAAATAAATCCTCAGCTAGACTTCTTATATCAATTCAGTTTCTTTTTAGTAATAATAATAAAAATAGTAAAAAAAGTAAGGGTTTCTTTCCTCAATGATTGGAATAGTGTTCTGGAACCAGTTTTTCCCCTTGCACCCCTCTCTACCTAACTACCTATGTATTTTAATTATATTTAATGTTATCTTTTTAACATCAAAATAATTGTCATGGAAATGACAAGGGTTTACAATAACAATCATACAATTTTGACTTCATAGCAAGGATGTGAGATACCATCTGACAATAACAAGAAGCTGAGATAACGCAAGCCTTCATGGTTAAATTCATATCCTTTACAATTGCAAAGTGTGCATGCAGTGTTCGAATGTAATTTACAATATATTAGGAAGCTCTTGTTCTGCATTATTACCCAGTACTGCTAGTGACTGCAGATGCAATGGAGTCGGGTTCTGCTAGCACTAACCCTAATAAGTTTAAAAGCAACAATTACTCACATTTCACCATCACCATGTAAACATCAATGGTGCAGATGGGAGGCTGAGGCAACCTTTCCCCTTTCTCCAACAGGTCAGGAATTTCCCGTGTTGGGATTCCATCATAGGGCTTTCCACCAAAAGTCATAAGCTCCCAGATAGTAACTCCTGTGGAGGGGAAAAAAAGAATTTAAGACTATGATCATGTTCTTTTAAGTTCTAAAAAATGCCTTGGAGAGTGTATGTTAGTGACTCAATATTGGATTATAATGTGATGTAGACAACTGATTCATTCCTAGAATTGGTGCACATGAAAAGTGGATATAGCTTGTTCAGATGTGTGTTGGATTCACCATCTAAAGAGCACTGGAAATCTGGGAAGGAATTTCTCTTGTTTTTATTGGTTTAACAGAATGCATGACAGATAGGAGTAATAGAAGAACAAACAGCCTAGAAGAAATACTTGGTGGGAAAGTAAAAGGAAGCTGTAACAAAAGAATATGCCCTGCTCTTTATCCTATCAAAAAAGAAAATGAATGTCTGACATACAGTATTATTTTAAGGGAGGAAAACACTGATGTTCATTAAGTTATAGCATCCATTTCCCACAAAGGTGCAGAACTGAATATGATTATGTCATTGTCTTTGCCTTGTAAGTCAAACTGAGTCAGTTGTGTTATTCTTTCTTTAGATCATGTTATGGATTTGAGTTATGATAGTGCTATGCTTTAAAGCCAAGAGACTCTTTTTGAATAACCACAGGATTTGTTGGCAGCTAAGCAGGAAAATAAATACTACATATCATAAATAACAGAATTTATCCCAAAAGACAATCATCAATGTTGAAAATGCTGCTGTTTCCCTAAAGTTTCCTTTGCTTTGCTTTTATTTTATCGCAAAGGTCACTTAAAACATGACTCAAACCTGACAACCATATTTTTGTCATACTAATATAAGGAGAAATAGATAACAATCGACATCCATAACACACATACATTTTCTCCTACATGCACTTCTTCATTGATGTGCAACACTTAAACTTTGTCATTTGTTTTGGTTTTTTTTAATTTTAAAACACACATATGCCAGGCTTTCTGTTTTTAAATTGGGCAGCATAAATAATGGATGAATATGTCTATTTTGCTAATTGCAGCAAACATGCTTTGGGGAGGGAAAAAAAAATCTTGTTTTACTTAGTGTTTACAATTTAACTATAGTATTTCTTTCTCAGCTGGACAGAAAGAAGTTATCTACCAAGCAACAGCAAACTGTATTTTGCTTCTACCCACAGGTAAGAGTGAGTAATGAGATTTCAGATGATACTGTGCATCTTTTTTTTCAACGTCATTTAGAAACAGAAATAATAGATGAGGCCCAGTATTTCTAAATGCCTGTTAGGGGTTTGATGTGGTACAGATCTACTTATAAAGTTGCAGATTAACTAGTTCAGCCATTACCGATACAGTAAACAGGAAAAACACCATGGAAATATGAAACAACGGCTCATTCTGATATGATAGTTAACAGTTAAGCAAACTCCTCTGTTACCAGAAGACGTGATTATTGGAGTAGATTCCTTGTGGCCTGGCCTTTCCGAACTAATTTCAAATCTGTTTATCAAATTAATCCAAACCTGTATTAGTCAGCTTCTCTTCTCTTTCTCGCCTCTCTCTCACTGTATTGGTTCTGTTGTGACAAATTCCCTTTTATCTGATGGTAGTACAGAAACTGCCATAAACCAGATAATGTTTTTTGACATTCATGACTTCTAGAGTTAGATTTTCAAAGGACTGTAGAAAATTATGACCTGCAGCCATATTTCAACGAATCTGTGGCTAAACTAAAAGGAACTTTTTTCTGTCGCAATGATTGGCCAAACTGCTACCAAACCAGAGCTTGCGGCAGGCAGTCCAGCAGGGACATTGTGATAATGCATTTTAGTAAACAGGAAAATAACACAGGAGACAGGTAAAAATGCTATTTTGATTTATATATGTTTTAAACAAGCAGAAATGAAAGGCAATAGTATAAAATCCTTTAAGAAAAAAAGGATGATAAATAAGCATCTGTAACGTGCATGCTCACACACATACACACACGCAAACTTGGCTCAATGCATCACACAAGAGATGAATTCTTAAGCACAGTAACAGAGGAAATTTACCATAGCTCCAAACATCACTTTGATGGGTGAATTTCCTGTAGTGTATACACTCCAGAGCCATCCACTTAATTGGCATCTAGGGAAAGAAGAGATAATTGAAAGTTAGAAAAAAATAATAAATAAAATAACATTGATAGGTTCTAAACCAAGACATTCAGCACCTTCCGCTCTCTCCCTCTTTGCTATCTGGTAATTAAAAAAAAATACACATACGTCAGGACATAAAAGCTCAGGTGGCTAATACAAAATTGAAGTAAAGAAATCCTCTGCTATAGTTTTGCTCCCAATATCATTCAAGGAGCCCCAGTAGAAACAGTATAGCAATGATTTCCAATTTGTGCAACTCCACTGAATTCAAGTTTTTATTTCAATGTGACTGCATCAGAAAGATAATTTGACCCAATGAAGTTGTTCACCCACATAGCAGAAAGTCAAGTAGGCATTCCACCACCAGTGATGGAAACAATATAAGAATCCAAATAAAAAAGAATAAAATAGAAAAAAAATATAGATTTTTACCTGCAGGTTATGATAAGGCTAGAAATAAAAAGAACCATGTATCTTGTCGATCCTTCTTAGCCCTGGGTTTAATATTTAAGAGCCAAACCATTTGCCCAATATAAAAAGAGACGAGAGAGAAAGCCAAAACAGCATACCCAAGTCCCTGAGAATTTAGGGGACTGGAAAAATAAGCTTTTTCTTTTGGTTCTGACAAGTGTTTGTGAAAACTAAAGCACAAGCATCTTGGCTGTCCTTCAGTGAAGACATTTAATATTGCACTACACTTAAAAGCCTGCACAGAAATTGCAATACTGCAAGGTAATGAGATAATATTATGATAGATCTTAGCTTCTCTTTTTCACAGCTTTTGCATGTGTGAAGTGCCCAGTGCACGAGCTGTCTCTATACACAACTTCCACTGACATCAAATGGACAGTGACTGGAATAGTAATTGCCCTATAGAAGCAGTTTTGGGGTATGCATTGTACCCCACCAAGGGTCACCCTATTTTGGAATTACTGAACATGTGGTTTTAAAAACAAAGCACCAGATAAACCCATAGCTACAAGTGATCTGGTAAAAAATGAATGGATGGCAGGTGTATAAAGCAGCGATTGGGCCCTCATTCAAATTCTTAGGAAAATATCCTGTATGTAGTTGACTAGAATATAGTTATCTGTGTGGCAGGGATATAATTCGCTCTTAAATTGTATAGGTTGGTTTAATGCTTCTACTGAAGGGATATCCCCCTCTAATAAATCCTGGAGAACCTATTCTATTTCTGTACAAGTCCATTGGCTTCATTTCTATGAAAGTCTGTTGGACTTTTCCAGGCAGGAACAGTTTCTACAGCAGAGCTGTTTTATTCATCAGGTCCCAAAGCCCACTTAGCAAACTGATAATACAGATTTAAAATGCAAATGACTTCAGAGTTTGAAGCAACACTTCACAGAAGCAATGCAATGACATTTCTGATGCTAAATCCTACTTCAGGATTACCAGCAGTAATTTGGTCCAATAAATCCAAGGTGCTATCCCAGATCTGACCAGAGAAGAGTCAAGCTATGAAGACCATCTCTTCCTTTGCCATTCACTGGCCTATGAAGGAAGGGGTGGAAGAGAGGCAGAAGGGGGTGCTGTAGAGGAACTGGAGGAGTCAGGGAAGACAGCCAAAGCTCCACCCTCATTTCTGGAAAGTCCCTACAGTGCTGGGGAGTGGAGAAAGCAGCTGCTGACTCCTTTGAAGCTTCTTGCCTCACCAACTGTCTCCCTGTTATCCCTCGCCTCACAATTCCTGTGTGGTCCATGGAGCAGCTGGCCACAGCAACAGCACATTTAGGACAGAAGCCATCAAGCCAGGGAAATAACAAATAATGATAGCAGCTTCTTTCTTTTACTACTGTAAGTAAACAGAGAAAAAGAAGTAAAGCAAAGAGTGGGACAAGGCAAGAACGAATTTGGAAGAGACTCAGTATCACCAGAGACACCTCCAACAAGGTGATAGGAAAGGTTAGTGTGGGTTAACAGATATTCTGATTGGAGTATTTCAAAGATCCCTAAGTAGTGTCTGTGTGGAAATAATGTTTGGAACCACTTGAATATTGCTGCACATCTGTTTGGGTGCATTTAGAAAGTCCTGATACTGTAATCCTTTTTAAGGACCAGTATAGAATAAAAATTACTGGGATGCTCTGATAAATAATATGGGCAGATTAGTAGAAAATATCCCAAATACATTAGTTCAAAATATCTGTTTTATTGACATGTGGTGGATGTACTCAAGGCCATGATACGTAGCATCCTTCTGGAGATATCTTGGGCAAGTATTGGCAATATAACAAGGCACTAACAAGTAGAGTGCACAGAGTCTTTTATTTTGAGCCAACAGCCAGATTTTTGGAAAGCATATGTAAAAACTTAATGGGCAGGCTATAAACAAACATCTTCTGCAGCTTTCCATTGTGCCTGCTGGAACGAATTGTGTCTAGGAAAATGGACTCATAGTATAGAGTGAAGAAGAGCGAGTGTCATTCCCTACATGAATTTTTAGACAGACATTTTCACTGCAGTCAAGATAAGCAGGAAAATGGAAGATACAAGGACAAAAACAGGTCCTAATAATGAAAGCTGTTCAATTCTTGTTTAGTTGAATTTGTGATGAAACAATCTCTCCACCTGCAGAGAGGTTCAGTTAACAGAAGTGAACAGCTTTTATGACCAAGGCCTGTGTCTCAGCAGACATTGGGTCTACAAGAACTGTATATTTTATCTTACGTGGCTGCTAGACTCCCTAGGATGGTTAGTCCGTATAGGTGTATCAGTGTAACTTCACTGATATTAATGCCTTTAAAATGATGTGACAGAGTGAAGACTCTGTCAAAACTACCTTTTATAGCACTGAAACTGGCTAATATTTACAAAAATAGGATCTTAAACTTTGTCTCCAAAATTCACATTTAACAGCTTCCGCTAAGGTTTCATAGTTTCATAGTAGGTCAGGAGGAACCTGAACAGATCATCTAGCCTGACCCACTACCACAGGCAGGAATGACTGCTGGGTTCACAAGACCCCAGACAGGTGATCATCCAACATCCTCTTGAATTTGCCCAAGGTAGGGGTGAGGACCACTTCCCTGGGAAGTTGGTTCTGGATTTTGGCCACCCTAACTGTAAAATATTGCCTTCTGATCTCTAACCTAAACCTATTCTCCATCAGCTTATTACCATTGTTCCTTGTCACCCCAGGTGGTGCTGGGGAGAAAAGGGCTCT